>NW_020925079.1:0-151012 GCF_003984885.1 Neopelma chrysocephalum
TAGTGCCTTCCCTTCCCTTCCCTTCCCTTCCCTTCCCTTCCCTTCCCTTCCCTACCTTCCCTTCCCTAACCTTCCCTTCCCTTCCCTACCTTCCCTTCCCTAACCTTCCCTTCCCTAACCTTCCCTAACCTTCCCTAACCTTCCCTTCCCAAACCTTCCCTTCCCTTCCCAAACCTTCCCAAACCTTTCCCTCCCTTCTCCTCTCCTCCCCTTGCTTGCATTTCTGGCCTGTATACTGAGATGAGCAGGGTTTGAACCATAACCTTAAGAGAACATTCCTCTGCAATCATACCTAGCAATCAAAATCTGAAACAGTGACACTATTTTATTACCATGATGATTTTTCAAATGCATGAGTCTCATAGTACCACAAGCCAAAAGGAAATCATGGAACAAAAGGGGTTAACAAGAGTGACGTAGACCTCACAGGCATTGCTAGAGCCAGGGATGACAGAAGCAGCACACAATCTGCTAAGTGAAGGGGCTGTGCTAAGGCCCTTAGCAGCACACAGTGCCCGAAGTGTTGACATACAGGCACAGGCACAATAAATTTTCATTCTGCTATGTTTTATGGCATGTCATATCCAAAGACATGCCTCAGATGGTCCGAGGCACCAGAAAGCAATGATAAGATCGGCAAACCAATGCAAAAAAAAGGGATAGCATTGCATTTACAGACGGTTCACAGGTAAACTCAAGCATTCCAAACAACTCTAGAAAATAGGACTCTAGCATGGCTACTGCCCAGAAACGCTCAGCTGTGCAGAGCTATTATTTTAACAGCCTTATACATAGCCTCTAAATAATGATTGGCTTTTCATACCAAGCTCTCTAAAACTAATATCTAAAAGAATGCCTCTCACTTAAGAATTCCTTGACCTCCCCTCATATTAGGGTCAGCAGGACTACTTCTAGTATGACTCCATTATAACAAAGGTATTTTGCCTCTGATCTATACAGTTACTCCAAGTCAGTGCTGTACTCTCAAAAGCATAACTCAACCGTGACTCCAGAAGACTGGTAGTAAAGAACAGCCAGGGCCAGTAATTTCCTAATCTGCTCCAGCTCTGTCCTCAATATATACAAGGTTGCATCATCCCTGTGAGGCAGACCCCAGTAGGCAAAAGTTGTTCTTGCTATACTGAAGGAGAACTGAAAATATGCAACAGCAGGAGTCTCCCCAGTCATTTATCTCTGAATTTCAATGAATGTCTGAACACTAAATCATGCTCTTCCAAAGCTAATTAATAACCTTTTTTTTTTCTCTGTACTAGTACTCTGGAAACTTGTGGGCAGAGTAGTAGTTTTCCAAGGCTAATCACATGTTGTGTCACTAAAATACTGCAAACAATCATCGTGTTCTTGGATTGCAAGAAACATGCAAGAGCTGCAGTGATGGAGCAGTCTTTCAGGCAGCATATGCAGTAGTCACCTGAATTCAGTAAGTGATCAGAGGTACCTCCTGGCTGAAGGGGAATGGAAAATGAGGGTGTTAAAACAATCTCTGTAGCCCATCAGCAGAGAAAGGTTATAACACACAGCATTCAAATGAGATTGCTGCACTCCATCACCTCCTGAGAGCCCACCTACTCTAATTCTGATGCACGGTGAGCTAGCAGAAACTGATGTGCTAACTGAGAAACGTCTCATAAGTCACAGCCTGGAGGTGCTACTGATGAAAAGTGTGCTGGCTGTGGTGCTGGTGTGCTGCCTGCCTGTTTGCTTGCTGTTGTAGGCTGTGCGGAAACAGGGATTTTCTCTGAAGTCGTTTTGCAGGTCTCACAATAGGAGTTGTGTGCACCCAGAGGGCACCACCTGCTGCCCTGCACCACCCACCCCCTCCCCCTTCAGACAGCTGCCTTGGGCAATGTCCACGTGGCATTCCTCATGTCTGGGGTAGGTATTTCTGCAATGGATCACTTTTCATCCAAAAACCAACATCTTAAAACCAAAGATAACCCCAAAAGCAGGGCTGTAGAAGCAGTAGGTTTGTACTCCAGGAAGAGGACATGGGGCAGCTGATGGGGTGTTACAAAGGCTATTTCACTCATGACTAAGCTGTTTTTGACTTGCTGAGTCTTTTAATATTCATGCAACATTTCTCTTCCTTCACATTGCGCAGTAAATCACTGTTTTTCAAAGCACAGTGCCAAAGACCCTGCCCAAGGGAGGCAAGTACAAGAAAATCTGGGTTTCTCTGTGTGGCATTATATTTGTTTGTTTGCTTATTTAATGAGGCTTTGCTGTTTGCATCTCCTCCTTGATTTCCAGGGAATCTAGCCCGCTGTGATGAAGAATACTAACACCTTCCTAAAACAGGTGCTTTTCAGCAAAGGCTTTGAGGCTCTCCATGGCAGATCCCATGGGCTGATGGGATCAGAAACAGCCCCTGGCAGAGCAGCCTAAAGTCTTGAACATATAGTGAGGAACAAATCACTATACAGTGGTTTGTATGCTGGTACCCAGACCAGTTCCAAGGCAGATATGCCCAGTAGAGCTGGGTGATGCTCTTTCTAATGGTGATAATTCACTACCAGCTTAACACCCAGGGGTAGCAGTTTGAAAAACACAGAGAGGAGGAAACAACCAGCTCAGCACCAGGCTGAAGCAATGAAACAGGACCCAATTCCTTCTGAATTACTGCAGCTTGGTTAGGTCACTTGTACTGTTGTCTTACCCTTGTAATGGAAAGAAACACGCTGCAGAACTGTGCAAAATCAGTTCTTGCCAGACTGCATGCTGGGAGCAGAGCAGGCTGCTTATTTCTAAAATTATCTCCTTTGCTGCATTGTTTTTTGTCCAGGGTATTGCCCGTGTATTCACATCACCTCCTGAGACCACACAAACACATCCTTGCTTGTGGGTTCTGTTTCCATCCACTGCCAGGAAACATTACACATAATGCATTCTGTGCATAAAACCACAAGCCTTGAGATAAGGCACAAAAGAAGATGAAAAATACATATCCCTATTGCTTTGCTTGAATAA
The DNA here is from genome assembly GCF_003984885.1 of Neopelma chrysocephalum. Lineage (NCBI taxonomy): Eukaryota > Metazoa > Chordata > Aves > Passeriformes > Pipridae > Neopelma > Neopelma chrysocephalum. The sequence continues at coordinate 2,989 of NW_020925079.1, forward strand.
GATGGCCACAAATGAAACTTAAAAACTAAAGAAACAAAACTCGAACCATGGAGAACAAGGGAACTGGGATTCCATCGGTTCCAGTGTGGGGGTCAGGCAAATATGCTGGTGTTATAGTTTGGAGCTGGCTCCCTGCCAAGTCTCCAAACCTTACCACAAGGAGTCCCCCCCCACCCCAAACCAAGGGAGAAGAGGGGAAAAAAACCCAAAAGAACCAAAACCAAAAGAGAGACAAAGCAATATATATATATAAATATATTTACACTTATGTACAGTTGAAATATATATACAATTTCACAGGGAAAAGGGAAAGGGGAAGGGAAGAACAAAAACCAATATATATATATATATATATATATATAAAAAAAAATATATACATATATAATCCTGATCAGTAGCCCAAGGTCTATCAACTAAAAGAATTAGCAGAGAATATCTTACTACTCTCCTTGGGACAATGGAGAGTCACGCTGGGGTGACTGCCGGCAGCCTCCGCCTCCCAAGGTTGACAAGGCCTTACCAGGCCTCACTCTCCAAGCCGACAGACTCAACACAGGGAGATCTGCACCTCCAAAGCTGCCGGAAGGAAAAAGAGTGAAGGTCTTTCCTTCCTTCTTCTTATACCCCAGTTTACGTAAAAATTGTAGGGAATACCGGGTAAATCTGGGCACTTCCTTGGTTACAAGCTGGTCACCAAGGAAGGCCTAGGCCAAACTACCACAGCTGGTCACCAAGGAAGGCCTAGGCCAAACTACCACAGCTGGGGAGGTCAGATCTCTGTTGCTGCCACAGCTACAAAGCAAGCTGTTCCCTCCTTTCTGCCACACTCCTGTTTTTCAGAGTAAGAGTTGTTAAGAATTATGGTACTTGTTATTCCTTCCTCTCAAATCCTGTTCCTGCTTTACATACCACTTTTCCTGCATCTGCAGCTATACTTATTTCTCCCTATAAATCTCTGGAGCACCTTTGTTTCTTGCATTCTCCTGTGGGTGCCTTCCACGCTGGCTTGGGAAGTTAGTCCCTGCATTTCCCATGTGTTTACTGCTCAGATTTGTTCACTCCTCACTCACTTCCTCTGACTGTGTGCAGAGCTCGCTCAACCTGAGCTTCAGTTTTGGCCTGAACGCCCTGTGTGGGGAAGCAGGACCAGCTTCAGCATCGGAGAAAGCAAGACACCAAAAAGGAACAGGCCTCAGGGAGAGTGAGATGCAACTGTGCACATCCAGCTGGCTGTCAATATCATCTGCTCAGCTGAAAAATCCCAGAGGGCGTGGATTAGCATGTGTGAGAGCTGAAGTGGGGTATTCTGAAGTGAAAAGTCTTTCAGGAAGCACTGACTTGTTGCAAACAAAGCATTTCTGTAGAAACGTCTAAATTTCTACAAAGCTTTCAGCTGGGCTTGAGATAGCAGGCTTTGGAACAAGGGAAGGCTGATGTTCTTATCCAGGGTGTAAAAGACCTGGTATTAAATCCCATATCCCCTGAAGCGGAACGAATCTGCATCCCACATTTTGAAATGGATCCTGTTCACTGTTGAGCTGGTAGTGCTCAGTGCAGGGAAGAACTGGAAAAGAGTGGGTTTCCTCCTGGTGCCCAACTGAAACACCTCAGCCAGAGTCCTAAGCAACCCAACAGCACATCAGCATCTTGTGGCTTATATTCACAGGTACTGCCTGTGCACTCAGAGTGGAGGTGTGAAGGCTGCCTCCCCCAGAGGGTGTCTATGAGACCTGCAGGAACACAGCAAGCCCATTTCTAGCCCATGACCAGGGGACCTGGCCACTGTCAACCTCCTTTCTCAACCCTCCTCCAGGTTTCATTCTCCACCCCTTGATTCCTGAGAGCCACATTCTTCATCCCAGGTCTGGCTGGCCTGCTGAGTGATGCTGAACCCAGGACAAGACCAATCCTGGTTTATTTTTCTCACATGTAGAACCACCACAACTGTTCCTGCAAAACTGCAGGGGAGTCTTCGCAGATGCAGCACAGGACTTCTCAGAGGACAAGCTAAAGGTGGAGCTGCTCTACAAAAGCACTTTAATTGCTTTTGACTCTGCCCACTAACTTCATTAAGCCCCAGGCAGATGAGTCACAGTAGCCGGCTGTACTGGTGAAGGAAACACAGTGTGACACTGGGAGGAAAACAGCCTTTTCACAGTAATTAGACAGTTTCCCTGTTGTGAGTGGAACTGCCTGATGTCTTGCCTTCAGCTGGACTTTAACAGTAGGTGATCAGAGATGTCCTCGAGGACCAAAAGATGCTTAACAGTGCCCAGCATATCTGGCTTCTGTTGACAGGAATAAAGTAATGGTTTTCCTCGAAGGACCCAAGTGCTAACAGTCTCCTTACTTCTTTGCAGCAAACAGAAAACCAGTACTCTACCATGTACTTCCACTGCTTTCACCCAATTAGATCTTATTAACCTGGCAGACCCTCACCAGTGTGTGTAGGGGAAGGGAATGTCTTTGCTGCATGACTGAACCTAGAAGGCAAAACCTGAAACATTAACAACTCATCTGGCAGCAAAAAGGACATAGCATGCTTTCCCACCACGGTTTTGCTAGGCTGAGATCCAAGCTCCCTTGCTTGGATGCTGTTACACACAGTAACTAATGCAGGTGTGGGTCCTGTTCCTAAGAAGCTGGTGTGACCCCCACTGCAAGCCCAGAAATGCACCTCAGACAGACTCTTAGCAGCAGTATTCACCATGAGCTCATGTCGCAAAAGCTCAGGCGTTCCTAAAGCTGTGCTGGCAAGAGAACTTGGAAGCAATCCTGTGTGAAGGCTTGGTTATGAATTTGGAAATTTCCAGCCCCCGGGTATCTGAAATTATTACTGTTACCTGTAGAAAGACAAAGCCGTGATGGAGATCCTCCTGATGAGACCACACCAGGAGAGCTACTTCACCAATCACATGCACATGGGCAATGTGAGCTGCTGGAAAGTGTCCCTTTGGCTCCTCCACCTACTGTGGTCACTGTGAGTCCAGCACTGGATAGACTCTGACTGCAAGAGGCAGTCCCCTCCGTGAACAGAGAAGGGAAGACATGCTGCCTTCCAAAAAGGGGCATCTAATTACAGGAACTGCAAGGTTTTGTGTTTTTTAAAAAAAAAACAAACAACATAATATCTAACTCACAAGTGAGACCAAATAATTCCTAGGCATACTTGTGCTACAAAGCATTCAGACTCATCAGGAAATCTTCTATGTAAGTATGTTACTTACATTTTCATATGGCAAAAAAATACTGTGAAGGCAAGAGCAAAAAAATCAACTACTGCAGCTGAACTAAGAAAGATATTTACCTCTGACACAATACATTGTCTTAATGATATTGCAACAATGAACACCAATGAGAATGTCTTCTTTTATTTCTTGTACTGTGAAATAAGTAGCTATGTCCTGAAAATGATCAGGCTCTGAAAAGTTATCAAGTATTTGCCTGAGTGACAGAATTTCCATGACAGAACATTGTCCTGAGAAGAGTTATTATGCAATATGTTTACAGAAAACTTTGCCAAAAAACTGCAGAAACTTTTTAATTTAGGGCTCATCATTAATTGCCAATGCTTATTAAAAAATCTTGAGCCACATGGTTATGGTGCGTAATGCTTTCCTATATCTTTAAGCACTTCATTAAAATAACTATAATAACTAATGAATGCAAAGCAGTCTATAGCGGCTGTTGCTGTGCAGATCTTGTGGTAACTCCAGAAGGGAGCAGCTTTTTCAGGACCTGATTTTTATTAAGAGTTTTTTACTTTTTGCTGCAGAAGCTATGTAGGAGCAGCTGCAGCTCTCCACACTTGAGATATGCTTCTGCAAATTTATTTGGTTTCTGAAGGACTAAAATACACTTTTCCTCCTTCATCTGTTGGTGTGGAGAGGTGGAGTAGGGATGAACTTTCATCTAGCTGTATGTTTCTATGTCCAAACTGCTCCCGGTGAAGCCCAGGGCAGAACCCCCTCCTGGACAACCCCTGCACGCCTAACCATGATAAATAACAACTTCATCATAAACCTGAGAAAGAAAGCAGATGTCAAATTTTGCTGAGTCACTCTAACTATCTGTTCTCCCCCATCCAGGGCCTATTCCCACTATAATATTTGATTCTTGATGTTGGTGCAAGTGAGGATTACAAGAGCCAATATAGCAAGGGATTTATTTCCAGGTAACCAAACAGCTGCCTTTGTGCTCCTTCAAAACCTTTTTACATTTCTCTTTCCCATTCTCGCTGCTAGTTTATTCTCATAATCAATACATTTATGGAATGAGGGCACTGTGGTAACAGCTTTCTAAAAAATACAGAGAAAACACCATTGGTTTTCTGTGGCATCCCATGAAGAGCAATGTGCAGCAAGGCTCCTTCATTTCAATTGCAAATCTGAAATGTGGCAAGTTTTTAGAATGGGTGTGAGATTGCACATTTAAATGTGATCTGGGTTAAAGCTGCTATAAAACTGGTACTATTATTCTCCCAACACATTTGCTGGATTTGTGTTGGTGTGGCCGGGGGGAGGGTGAAAGACTCCTTTTTGTGGCAGTCCCAGGTTCCACTGACAGCTTTATAACTGCAGGACTCCTAGGCCAGTTATACCAGTGGTCTCTTGTCCCTCTGCATAAGACATGACTTGTTGATTCTCTCCCTGCCACAGGATACGTGCATTGATTTCTGGCACTGGGCTTTCTACCAGTTAACTCCGCAACCACCGCTGAAGAAGCAGCGCGGATGGAGGAAGTGGTTATATCCAATTAAGGCTTTGTGCTATGCCGGAAGGAGGCCTGAGCTTTATCCCTGGCTCTGCTATATGCTTCCACTGCACTGTCAGTGAGCAAGGACGTTCTTGGATAATCTCATTTCACTCATTTTTCTGACAGCTGGGGCCTGATCTTTCCAAAACACTGTGCCTTCTGACATGCTGCCGGCAGGGACTGAACAGGTAAGAGAGAAGTCTCAACGTTCAAGCCCTGACAGCGCAAGGGAGAGGCTTTATAAGATGGTTGCATGTTTGCAGGTGGTTACATCTGGTCCAGTTTCTCTAGGGAGGGGCAGGAATACCTGCAGAGTTACAGAAGCGGTTACACATAGAAGCTAAATCAGTGGCATGATTCTCTTTTAGCCTCCATCTCACCCTTGAAGGTACCAACAGAGATTCCCAGTTGAGGTTCTCTGACTCAGCCATCTGACAATTTGGCCACAGCCATGTGATAACTCAGCCAAAGAACCCATTTTGCAAATCACATGTAAACAAGGGAGTGACACAAACTGTTTCATGTGACTCACACTTTCTGAAAAGGTACTCTGTAAACAGTTTATATGGCTAAAAATGATTCTAATCTGCCAATTACAGCATGCTATGCAACAGGGCACAAGTGTTCCACATTTCTGTCATTTGTCACACATTGCTATGGCCTGTGTCACACACTGGCAAAACTCTAAAGGTTGAGAAGTTTGGTTATGGTCTTGAGAGTATGAGTGCATAGCAGGCAGTCTCTCCATGAGAAAAGATTTTGAAAAACAGGAGAAGGATGCTGGTTAGCAGGAACAAATAAACAGAGTGAGTCAACTACAAACACACAGGTAGGAATGAATGATTCTACAGAAAGTAAGTCTGAGGCATTATGGATCACAAACGCTGGGCAACAACAAAGCCTGAGAAAAGGCACGTCCCATGGTGTGCTGCATCAGTAAGCTTCCCCTGAAAAACTCCAGTCTGCTCTTTGAAGAAGGAGGACAAATCAGGGAGAGACCAAACGTGAGAATGAACACATGAAAGCATGAACATAAAGGAGTCAATAACTTCAATATCAGAAATGCTTAAACGATACTGTATGCATTTAAGGTGTAGATCATTACTCTGGCTTTAGCAGTGTAACAGTGCAATGCTACTGATGCCACAGATCATTGCAGGCCAAAATCTGACTTTGCAGGGATATAGAATTTCCTCACCCATGTCAGATGTATGGTGTTTGAATTTACCCTTTTAGAGTTTGAATTTTAAAGCAGTTCAGTTACTGGAGAGGCTAGCCCCTGTGGCAGGATAGACCCACCCTGGTAAGACCTAAAATCCAACCAACCTATCATGTAAACTATCATGCAAGATCAGCTGCTGGAGCCTTGGTGTTGTCTTGGTGTTAATTACGCTCAGACCACCCCGGTTCATCAAATTTTGAATACACACCCTGCTTTTTGAAGTCTGATTTGACAGATAAGCTGATAGCTGGCCTGTAAAGGTGTGACTAGCAGTCAGTCACTTTATACTATAAAATTCCAGTCCTCTCTCATGCAGTCAGATTCTTCTGACATAACCCTTCTTGTGGTGTATGTGTGGAGATTCCTCCCTTGGGCTGGGGACACCCCCAAGGATACTCCTCAAGGTTGAGAGAGAGAGATCTCCCCATGAGCATTGGTATGGGTGAATTACATCAGATCTCTACTTAATAATTATTTTTGTTAGGTTTAATATAACAATAATTGCTTTGTTACAGTGCACTATACTACTTTATGCTATATTATACTCTACTAGTAAATTTTTAGTGTTTATATTGTGTAGTCATCATCATGGCCAGGCTTCGTGAACGAAGATTTGGGTAGTAAATAGTTCTGATTAAGATCCTTCATCTGTTCACCTGTTTGTTAATTTGCCACAATAAATAATTCATTTATATAAATACATCTGTTTTGCCATCATTAAAACCTTTGGGACAAAGTGGTTTAATCACACCTTTATAATGCCTTTAAATTCAAACCGTTAACACAGTCTGAGGCTATGATGGGATCCAGCTGCACCTAAACCCTTCTCTGAGAGGGAGTTTAGAAAGCAAGGGAGTCCTTTCTCTACCTTGAGACTCACCAGCAAGGCCTTGCCTTTTAATAACTTTGTCTAAGCCTTCCGCTCCCACCCGCAACAGCCCCACAGGAGGACATCCCTTGTAATTTTCAAGGAAGGTTTTTCAGACAGACAACCTGCTCCATGCTTCTTCTGGTAGAAGGGTATTAATTGAGTGAACCTTGAGGTCAATTGGTGTCTGCAACCTATAAACTCTCAAGTTAAGAGCACTAGCACTAGATAATAGACAAGAAAGAGTTTAGTTTTTAGAGTGGGCTTATAATGAAAGTTTTTAGCAAAAATTTACCAGTCTGCTTGGGGCAGCGGATAAAACCATTTGTTTGGCTCAGCTCTACTTTTCATACTCAGTAGAGGGAGGGTTGCCATATTTCATGGATACGACTTTCTATTGAACACAGGACATGCAACTCTCGAGATGGTAGAGGAATTAACGAGGAGTGAAAATGATCCTGATGCTGTGTTTGGCAAAATGTTCTGTGTATGGATCATGGTGTGTTTGTGTGCATGTACACGTGCATGTGAGCAATCAAATTTTGCGTGGGGCTGAGAGGAAAGCAGTATTCACAATTCATCAGCTTAGTGTCATTTGGAGGATGTTGGCTGTTTATTACTAGGGATATAATAGTCACTTCCTGTGGGAAAAGACTATTAGTGGAGTAATTCCAGAAAGTTTAAAAAATTACCCTATGTGTTTCTGAAACATTCTAGAGGATTTTAGACATTTGTAACGTCATGCAGATCTTCCATCAATAACACGTGTGGGCCTGTTTACATTTCATTCAGCCAAACTGGAGACTTTCTAGAACAAGGAAAAGTAAAGCAGAAATCTGGCCTGAAGGGCTTGCCATAAAACAAAACGAATTAAAATATATCTAACTGTAACTCAGAGGAAAAAAAAAAAGTTCTATTAAAATCCGGATTCCTGAAAATTCCAAAACTTGAAGCCTGTGTTCTCAATAAAAGGTGCTCAAAAATCATGAAATTGGCATGAAACTGAAAATTGCACATAAAATGACACACTAGATTCTCGCCTCTGGATTTTTGAACTTTAGCTCCCAGCTTTTAAAGTTTGGGGTTTTTTCCTACAATCACGACAATTAGAAATTATGAAAAAATTACATGGAGAAAGAAAGAAATACAGATGCTTCTGTAGTATCAGAACTGAACAGGCTGATAGTTTGTCAAGGAAGCTTTGAGTGCTAAGAACTTCATGTCTGTATCTGGATGGATTTTACAAGCCACGCTCCATTGCTTATGTTTTAAGTGCTATATTGGTGGAATATATTACTTGGTTACAAATGACTTCTAAGTCAATTGCTCTGTCAACTGTTCTGAGGTGCTTTTTATTACAACACAGGTGTCTCTAAAGAGCAGTTATCTTAATTAACGGTTGCAGATCTTCAGTTAATAGTCATTATAATTTTTGACAACAGCTGACCAAATCACGGCCACAATCCAAGTGACAGCTGACACCATCTACACTGGTTGATTTCACAAATCAGGAGCTTTTATTGCCAATCTAGGTAAATAATGGCAGAACAGATGCTGTGGGGGAAACGTGCTACTGCTGCAAGAACTGTAGCCCTTATCATCTCCCTTTTGCAGGCAGAAAGCCTGTGGAAAGCAATGCTGGATTTCACTTTTTACTTGCTATTCTTTCTGAACAGGGGAAAGATTTAATGGGAAGCAGTAGACCAAGGCTACAGCTGCAGAATTTGTTTTTCATAGGGAAATCCAGTCTTTCTTTAATGCACGGGCACATCTTCAGCAGGATTTAAATACCTCAATAAGGTGGTTGACACCTAAGGTGATTTGCTAAAAGGGTCTAACTCTACCCCTGGAGTAAAATGCACCCATTCTTCCTTGCCTGCCTCCATCCTGTACAGTTTTTAGGAGGAAAAAGAGAGAGGAGAGCAAGCACATTTGTCATATGTCAGTCACAATTCCTTCTGCATAGGGTAGTTTCTACAACTTCATCCACTACCAATGAGTCCCAGCAATTTGCCACAGAAGAAACGTCCATCAACAACAGCTGAGCATGTATCTTACAAAGCTTTGAACATCAGCCTCACTGCCATTGCCCTGGTGCCTTTCTCCACAGGGTGGTTTGCAGGGGTGCTGGGTGTGAATTGTCCCAGGGGAGGGGATTTCACATGTGAGCATAGAGAGGTTAATTTGCTATCATCCTCTGGAAGAGCAGCTGTGGGTCTGGAGTGTGAGCAATATCTGAACTTGCATAATAAAAGAAGGAGATAGCAATAATCCTGACTGTTTCCAGGTGGGTAGTACAGAACAGACCAAAGCCTGTGTGGTGAGGGATTTTGCTCCTGTCCACTCATGCAAAATCTGTCCTGATGAGTTTCTTATCCAGGGCAGGAGGGGCAGGTTTTGAGCTTGGAGATGTGTCTGGTAATGGAAGGGGAGGTTGGAGGACATAGGGACACAGCGGTCTTGGCACGAAGCAGTTCTCACATTACACAGCATTAACTAAGGGCTGCCATACAAAATGAGCCAGCAGCTGTAACTTTGTTTTTGTAGGGGTTTTGCATACAATTACAGCCCAAACCAGCAGGCACTGCAGACTAAGGCAGGCTGTTGCAGCTATGGGACAGCCTTCTCACATGCCCCTAAGGAGCAGTCACAAACTTTGCCCTTAGCTGGGCAGCACGAGGGACATCCAGCCTGCTTGGGAAGTGGTTTGTTATTGGTCAGGCATCAGGGTTGGCACACACTGCTTCTGCTGAGGTTCAAACCTGCAGCTTTCTGCCCTGTTGCTCTGAACTCCTCTGACCTTTGGTCCAAAGCAAAGCCAAGCCCTGCCACATCCATTATGCCAAAAGGATGAACATGAAGAGATGCTGCCATGCCAGCCCTGAGAAAACAGACCCTCGTTGCCCGTATTGCACAGGACAGTGCGCCTCTCAAAACAGCACACTTGTGCTTGTGGAGAGAGCTAGTTAGTTCTTCCCAATTCAGATAACAATCAGCCCCTGTGGCACTTCAGTGGTACCTTAGTAGCTGGGTTAGTATAGAGTTTGGATGAGTCCTGCCCCAGGCAACTACTGCACAGTGAAATAACCTTTTGTGATAATCCAGGCCCTGATGGGATTTCAGAACCTTCTCTGCTGCCATACGCTCCTGAGCTTGCAAGAACTGAGTTTCTTAGTGCCAGGAAGACCCTGCACTGCAGGAATGACAAAGCAGGAGTTATGCAGACAAATGCATTTTATGAGAAGCAATTATGGAGCCGAGCATGTCTGTGTGAGGGGAACTGAGTAAAAGGTTACTAGGAAAGGTCTGGTATAACTGTCATCCCTAAAATTGGCAACACACTGGGAAGGGGAGTGGGAGGCTGTACGAGAATCCTCATTTACTAGAGAGCTCTCTATCTGTCTCTGGAGATTTATGAACCTTATAGCTTGTTCACTGTTAATGTCTTATACTCCTGAGAATCCCTTTTTGGTCAGAATAAATGATGACCTCCCCTGCCATGGCAAGAACAGATTGCTATACAGTTCTCCAAAAGGACTTGACTGCACCATGAAAGATGAAACAGCATGGCATTTCTTTTGAAGCAAAAGTAAAACTAGTTATGCTCTGCGTCTGAGGTCTTTCTTTTAGCGAAAGAAAGAGAGATGAATAATAGATGGTCCCCTGGAAATATTGTTCCAGCAGATCTTAGCTGGAATCAGGCAATGCTAATATACTAGAAGCTTTCAAGATTATTCTATTTAATCTCTGTAACAATACAGTAATTTTAGCCTAGTGAGAAGCCATTGCAACTCTCCCCTTCCCCCTATAAAGACCTTGAATCCGTAAGTGAAAGGAGGTCTTAGCCATGTCCCAAGGCAATAGATAAAAAGCCTTTAGTTTCCCTGTCATTCTCTAGAAGGGTCAGATAACCAGGACGTGATATAAGGCATTGCAGTCAGGAAACAATATACCACTAAAATGCTTCAGGATGCAAGGGACCTCTAAAAAAAAAAGTACCTTGGAAATAGAAAGTAGCTGAGGGTAGTTGAGAGACAGTTAATCACAAATATCAGTGACAGCAATAGGACAATAAACCTTGTTTACAACAGATGTTTTTTGTTTTGGGGTTGTCAAATCTCTAAAAAAGGGTGAGAAGACAGGGCCATAGCATATAAGACCACCTCCCACAACATCCTGAATCCATGTTTCTCAGTTATCTTCCAAATACTGAGATTTAGTACCTGTAAAAGTCCACACCAGCGTCAGAGATCATCCCAACAAAGTAAATGAGAAAAGGTGCTTGGATGTTCCAGTGTGTTTGGTAAAAGCTTAGCAGTCAGGCCTAAAATTAAAGCTTCATTAATCTGGCACCAACTCACACATGCACCCTACTGTAGGAGTAGCTATGAAAAAATAGATATGTTTCCTCCTAATGATTTTGACTCTTGTGACAGATCAGCCCCCTGCCATACCCACCAATTCATTTGAGTTGTCAAAAACAGCCTACAGCATGTTTCCTCTCTGCCCAATCTGAATGCAAAATGGATGTATCATGTGGCAGAGCATCAGTTTGGCTGCTGATAGTTTGAGAGCCAAACAGCTCTTTATTGTTTGGTGTCTAAGAGGTGTGCAGCATTTTGTCTCATGACTTGGGCACTCCACAAACTATGCAACCTTGCCCAGTAACAGATGACAATGAGAAGTCTCAGAGCTGCTGTTTCCCTGCCTTACAGCTGACTGCTCCTCCTGTATTTACCAAAAAGTGCTTGGAGTGTAGGATGGATATAGGTTCTGACCTGAGAAGGTGCAAAGGCCAGGAAAACACATAAAAGAACTAGCAGATCCTGACCAAATTTAACTATCTTGGCATAACCAGACTCTGAAGAAGGATCAGGACCTCCTCACAGCCTGCAGTCCTGAATAACAACCAGCCAAGTCTACAGCCCTGTGCTGGTATCCTAGCATGAGTCCTCACCTAAGGGGCAGTATGTCATTTGCTTTCAGGCATCTCCAGGCTACTATGTGAATCCACCATCTTCCCCCAGAAATGCCTGCTCTGGAAGATGAATTAACAGCAAAGGGCTGCCACAAATGAGATGCTGTGTGCAGCATGCGAGGCTCTGTGCAGCACTCCTTAGGGACTGGTCATGGACCAGCAGCACTCTCTCCCTCTTGGGGCACCCCTTCAAACCATGCATTCATTCTAGTTCTATGCAAATCTCTGTTCTGGCTGCGAGTAGTAGCCCTGTGCCAGCCACAGCATTTCTAAGTGGGAGCCTATACTGTTCATACAATAACACTCATAAGCTGAACTCTAAGGGCTCTTGGAGGTAAGATAGACGGAAAAGACACTTGTCCATTCATTTGCACATCCATCCCCAGACAGCCAAGCACCACAGCCTCACCTAGGCAGTACACTGGCTTCATGTGGCTGGTGAGGAGAAGAGGATCACAAAACAAGGACAAAGCAGAACTTGATCTCCCAGCTCTGGAGCCATGCCAAAATCCCTTGACCTCTCCACTGTCACTGATGTTGGAGTAGAGGCCTGCTGCCTTTTAGTTATCATGTGTGGTACCAACAAAGTTATGATCCCTCCGTTGCAGTGCACAAGGACCACCAGGCTTTTGTCCCTGCAGTAGGCTTCATGTGCTCTGCTCTGCTTCCAGTAATTTCCCTGTAGTTTCAAACTACATGCTTTCCAGAAGGCCTGTTAAATTTTGAAGTGGGATTTAATGTGTTGTCATGGTGTCCCATCCTAATTGTGATGCAGCAGAGTAATTCAGACCATGGCTCAAAACATGTTTGAGTCTTCTGTACATAGCACCATAGCAGAGCTGAGCTCAGATGTAAGGAGGATACAGGTCCCTGGGGTATCCCAGCAACTGGTCACGTGCTGAGTTTGGTATAGGAGATATCACATGCAAACCTTCATTTGACCTCCCTCCTCAAATACAAGTCTGGCAGTGACCCAATCCCATGCATTTGTGCTCTGTACCAATCTGTCTATCTGTAACAAACTCCGTATTAACATTGGCATTTTCCACTCTGAAGAAACAGTATTAATCTATTTTGGAGCTGATTTCATGCAGGACACTGGGAATAAAGCACATCTAATGTAATCAGTCTTGCATTTCTAGCTGAGGCAGTGCTTAGGTTGCTTTTTACTAACAGCAGCATCTATAAGAACCAGTATGTATCCCTGCTGCAGAGAAAAGCAAACTGGCAGGAGAAGAAAGGATTGTTCCTGGCATCATTTCCCCACCTACACAGCAGAAGGCAGAGCTGTATCAAGGCAAGCAATTATCCTCAATTTATTATAGTAATGACAATAGTGAAGGGCAAAGCTAAAAAATCTTTCTAGACCAGGCTGACAAGCAAGGAGGGGGTTTCTGCCAAAGGGATTGCACTCAGGCCTGCGAGTGCCCCACGAGTGTTCAGAGTGCTTATGTCCCTTCTTCTCCTGCCCAAAGGCTCTGTCTTTTTGCCCGCTGGGCTGGAGCTGTCCTTGTGCTGTGTACCCATCAGATCCCTGCAATCTCCCTAAGCAGCACTGTGGGGACTGCCCTCCCTTCTGGCCACAGGGCTGGCACTCTGCCACTGCCACAGGGATGGGGCAGCAGACCCTCCACAGCTTCTCTTCCTCCCCACAGCTGTGCTTCTCTGTCCAGCATAGTGTGGGCTCCTTCCCCTCCAACCCAAGCAGGAGAGTGGCGTGGGGACTGCTGTACACTGGGCAGTGGAAAAACAGCCACTGGGGCAGACAGTGCTCAATCAAAGATCATCTGATTTTGCATATTTGTGCATGAAAATTGAAACTAGCCAAGATCAGAAAGAAGCACTCAGTCTTTATTACAAACAAACAGATAAGCAAACCAAAACAAAACCAGAAACAATCACGAACAAACAGGCCCTGCAGCTAGTTGATGTTCAGCCAAAGGGTGAACAACTAGTCTATGACACTCCAGGCTCTATCCTTTGGAAAATGTCGCCAGATTTTGGTTAACTTGTCAATTGTCAAAGTGATACATTGTTGTTTTTTTTTCTGAAGGAAACCATTAGCTAACAGTCTATTACATTCAATGACAATGACAGAAAAACAGTCTGACTTGAAATGTCAGGATCTGATTTTGTTTACATTTATTTCATCCATTTTTAGCAATAAATGCCAGTGAAGACATATCGTCTTCCTATGTATTTAAACAATACTTCATTTCACTAACTAAAAAAAAAAAAACAAACCACATTTCAAAGGGAAGGATTCTGGAATGATTTTTGCTTTGATGTGTCTTTATGCACATATGCCTGTAAGTATATGTCTATACTTATTACCCTTTATTTGTGAATGTTCTACCCTTTCTTCTGGATTTTCATTAGTACATGCTACCACTTAAAGGGAGGACAGCTGCTTCTCAGGCTGTGGAACCTCATTCTTGGTGCTGCCAGAGGCTTCTTCTGTGATACAGGATAAATCACAGAGGCATCTGTAAGAGGGGCTGTTGACACGCAGAGGCTATGAATTCACCCAAGCAAGGCAAAACATTTGTAAACTGTCACCTACAATGTTATTATTGACTCATGCTGTGTAAAATGGGACTGGTGAGTATATTTCCCTAGTTCTCTCCCGGGCTTGTAATGGATATGAGTGTAGGCTGCTGTCAAAACATGTATTGGGTGGTGTTAAGTGGAAGATCACTCTACTATGGTTCTTTCCATTTTATGCCATGCAAGGTGGGGTTCTAGATGGTCCTGCAGCACACTCTGCAATGATATTGCAATGATATTGCAAAGCTCACAGCACCAGGCAATGGCAGGCTGTGGCAATGCAGGTGAACAGTGCAAACAAAGTCATCATTACATCTGCAGCAACACCCTTCTCTACTTGCAGGTCTGGATATTCCCACACACGCCGCCCTGACACTTGCAAAGGAGAAGGTGATGTGCCCCCCATAGCACAGTTTTCTCTAGTCCAGGTTAGGAATATCTCCCCACATCTTGAAACCTGAACAGCCTCGAGCATTTCAGCACTGTTCAGCATGCAGTCCAAAGGGCTGCCGTGCACTGCAGTGACATTTCAATCACAGTGGCCATTTTCACATCAGGCTAAAGCCCATTAGCTGCTAAACTGGCTACTTCCCGGCGCTCAGCTGAAGGAAGCACTTTGTTGGGAGCATAATCAATCTCACCACAAAACTCTGGCTGGTACTCTCTCAGGTGATTAAACAGTCACATGGGAGAAAAATGACACAATTCAAGGCTTGCTCTTAACCGAGCTAGGACATGAAAAATGAAAACTGTCACTATACTACTTAAACTCCCTTACATCACCACCTCCAAAAAGAAGTCATGAAGTGCAGCCCCTCCGAGATGGATTTATGCATAATTCAGAACATGAGCTGCTTTAAGGAGCTCAACTCAGGGTCCAAATCTGCTGAGAATTACAAGCAGTATGAGCTTGAAGGCTTCTCAAGCAATAAAAGGGCAGATCACTAACAATGCGAGAAAATGAAGCACAGGAAAGACTGAGGTTGAGATCACACATGGGAAGTCACAACTTGACAACTTCAAAAGCTCTGTTAACAAGTGAACATCCCCAGAAGCTCTCATAGTTTTACAAATATCACTAGATTTGTGGTCCTTCTGCTCCATGGTCTTCTTTTGCTTTATGAATATTCACCGTATGGGCTCTCCACAAGAATGTAATATAAGGTTTTTTACATAAGTAGAACTTAAAGCAGATTAAATGTTAGATTTCAAAGTGTCATTCCAAGATTTCAAATGATCATCCCAACATTTCTTTTATTTTTATGTTCAAGCACAGAGAGGTTGAGCTGCAACTGGAAAGGTAGAGAGCATTTCCAATCCTGAATTCACCACAAGGTAAGACAAAGGCAAGTGTAGCTGAACTGTCCATTAATTTTCAGGGAAGACTAGAGTCAGTGTGTTGGCTAAGAGTTGTTTCTAGTCATTATTCTAAACATGAAGAAATCTGCATTCACCCGGAGTCACTAGAGGGAGGAATTCGAATTTGCTAAAGCTTCTCTCTTGATGAGATTGGGATATGAGTCAATCACCTTGGGGTAACATGTTACTGTGGTACAACTGGTGACATTACTGGTTGGGACACACATTCTTCCCCTGCGGTTGATGGAAGTTAGTTAATCCCCAAAGGAAAAATTCCAGCAGTTTAACAGGTTTATCCTTAAAAGAACTGTGGTAAACTTCTAACTTGAATAATCTATTTTCAGCTCACTCTTGCATAATGCAGATTTCCTTGACAGATCTGAACACTCCACATTTTCTCATATGTGACCTGTCATTACACAAAAGTCGTGATCAGGTTATTTGCCTGATCTTTCTCTACTGACTGCCATTTTTAAGTCTTCTTTTGAAGGGGCAGTATTTACATGACTTGAATGACATTTGCAAATAATACTTTTTTAAAAACTGTGCCTAAGTTTCTGATAAGTCATCATTTTGGATTAATAATCAGGAAAAAAAACCCTGTCGTTATGTCATCATCATCTGCAAAACAGAGTAATATATGAAAATTAAGATACGAATTAAATCTAAGTTAACATCAGACAGTAGTACTAGTATACCCATTTGTTAAAAATCAATGGTATTAGGTCCTGAAAGCACTGGTAAGAGCCCTGAGAAGACATTACAGATAATTTCCAAAAGCAAAAGCAGAGCATCACCACATACTACTCTGCAACTTGGGGAACCTGCTGATACATTAGAGGCAAGTAAATTCAGATGCCAAGTTCTTCTTTGAATGCTGGCATGTTGACCTGTGATGCTCTCTGGATCTCAGTCCTGTTCAGGAAGCATCAGAATATTTTTCTGTCTTCTTTATCTTCAGCCCCCTCCCCTGCCAGCTCTGCCCAGCTAAGTGGCTTGAGGGAACTGATACTTCCTCTGATTCACAATTAGCCAGTCTGCTTCGTGGGCTCGTAGCAGTTATCTGAATACACTTACAGAACATGTCTTTTTAATCCTTCCTCCAAAATTGGAGAAGTAAAAACTGCACGCGTTAAACAATCAATTAGCAACAATTAGGAAAATTACAGGGTTGCTTGAAAAGCTATACTTATTTGAGGGGCCTCCGTTAATCTCAACAGCATGGCAAATTCAAATGCCTGGAGCTAGCAAACAACAGAAAGGTTGCTAACCATGTGCTTAAACATTCACATTTTCAGATCCCCTATTGATGGCTTTACTGGCCAGCTGCCATTTCATAAACCAAAAGGAGAATTTTAAGGTATCTTTCCCTTAACTGACTTTGAAGAAAAGGCTGTATCCTAATGCATTAATTGGCTTTTTCATCCAGAAACACGGCCTTTCTTTGTTCACAAGGAGAATGTAGCTGAAGGAATTCTCAAAAATTGTTACTGATAATGTTCAAAATCTATGAACACTATCACTAAATCAACATGTCCAAAATGTAGGGTGGGTTAACTACTGGAGTGCACTGAGAAGTTTTGAACCAAGTGATGAGGGGGAATATCAGAGAGACTCTGTGCAGAGTCTGCTGCACAGGCAGAGCAGAGTGTGACTCCAGCCCTTGTGCTGGCTAGAGAAAGAAGGGTGTGAAGGGCACTTCCTTGGATCTCTGCGTCAATGAGGAAGGAGCCCATACTCATCATGGATGGATGGCAAGAGGATCTGCCCCGCAGAGGATCCATTAGAAATGCATAATGGACAGAGCGGATGATTGCATTCCTAGTCCAGATCCTCAGCAGGTGGAAGAGCTGCTTTGGGATTTGCTACAAGTCCCAGGCAGACTGCAGCTATCTATGGCACTAGGGAACAGATTTTTCTTGCTTTCTTCCGGTCAAGACAGTATCTTCCCTGCTCTCCTGTGCTTGACAGGTGAAATCACTTCTTCCCAGTTTCCTGGCCCTTTCCTGGCTACTTAATGATGTTCCTTTCTTGCAAATAAGAGCTCAAGCCTCTCCAAGTCCCTGTTCCAACTCAGCAGGAAGCCTTTTCTCTTTCTTCTTATTCTGTGCCCTTTAATTCCTGAAACCATAACAACACACTCACTAGTTTATTCCCTGACCAGCTCAGAAAAGATACATAAACGATCAATCTTCCATTCCCCTGTAATTGTCCCTCTCACCCTGACACCCTTCATTTCCCTTGCTAAGGCAGTATTACTGTCACACTGCTAACTGTCCTGCTGAGCACACCCACAGCTCAAGAAAAGCTATCTCGAAAATATAACAATGTCTTAAAAATCCTAGCTATCTTGAAATTATTAGCCATTGTGATTTTCTTGATATGATCATGCCCCACTATTCTCATGTCCTGTGATGACATGACGTTTTCGTGTCCTGCCCCATTAGGCTAAGTCCATCCAGCAGACTCACTGTAGGACAGACATGCAAAGGAATCCATCGCATAAGCAAAGTGTCTTTAAACTGGGTAAACAGGAGCAGTGCAAACACCAAAATCCTTCCACCCCACTAATCCATGCACTGGGGCTGTTTCTGCTTTTGGAAGGAAGAACCAAATGTTGGAGGAGTTGAGATAATAAACTGATTGAAGAGTAAAGTGATGCAATGGTCCTTGGGCCAACAATGGGAGAAGTGCCAGCTGGTCACAGAGGGAGGAATCTTTGCAAGTGTGATCAGAAGTCAAGCGAATAGCGGAATTCTGGGAATTCTGCACAGTTAAAACCATTGAGTTCAGCCAAGAAGCCTTGATGAAGGCATCCTTCAGAGCAGGATAGAACCAGATGGAGAAAGAAGGAGCTGAAACTCCTCTGAAAGCGCATACAGCATTGCCAAGGCCAGGCAATATTTGTCTTCTCTTTCCTTGACTGGACCTTAGAATTGTTGTTCCACCCCAGTAAGAAGAAATATGCAACCCTGAGAGTCAAAGAAGCAGGTTAGGGAAGGCCCCTGCATGTATGAGTCATTGGTCTTTTACACTGAAGGGATATTATTATTATTAATTATTATTATTACTGATTTACTGTTTAAAATATTGAACAGCCACTGGTTCACACATGCTACAGTAACCACATGCTACTTCATGCATCTTGAGTACTTCTGAACAGTGACCAAGACACTGAACAGAATTTTTTGTCTTTCACTGGAATTTTGAACTAGTCCATGTGTAAGTGCCGTATCAAAATTTATCTGAAAAATAAGAAAGCGTGAAGGGGATAAAAGAATTCAGAGACTGAAAACAATTCCCTCCATGAGGAGAATTGTGGAGCTCAGCCTGCCTCTCCTGTCAAAAAGGCTTACCCAAAGCTGGGCTGATTACAGTGTATATGCACCTCTGTGAGTGGAAAATACACAGCATGAAAGAGCTTTTTAATCTAGGAGAGAAAGGTGCAAGCGAAAGAATGACTGAAATACAAACACATATTTTCTAAGTCAAAGTAGGCGGATTTGTTTAAAAGAGATGCTGGAATAAGGGAAAAGGAAGATAATGTCTCGCTGTAAGGCGTCACATCACAACTAGTGTGAGTCTGGAGGAAACCTCAGCCAGGGTGATACTGTGCTGTGTAGGTGATGGACCAGTGCATTCCAGCGCTCTGCTGGGTCTTACTGGGCTACAGACCTGAGAACCTTTATGACAGTGAAAATTCAGGCCATTTCATTCAGGCTGAAACACTAAATTAATTATCCAGATTAATTTAGTATAGGGAAAAGCCCAAGTTTTTCTTCTCAAGGTGCTGTTCCAGTAGCTTTACACTGGCTTCCAGTTACCACTTTGGAAGATTCAAGTCATCTTTTATGAGCTCAGAGACTTTTCCTTTTTTTTTTTTTTGCATAAGAGAAAGGCTTTGAACGAACTTGATATTCTTTTTTTTGTACTTTGATCTGTCTAATCACATGAATTAATTGACTCTTAAAAATTGTAAAATTCAAATATCTTTCAGGAATTCCATAGAAATACTGAACTATGTCACGAACCATGCTTAAGATCATAGCTTCGTATACTCCCCTCAGTGCCATGTGACTATCAACCCTGTATTGATTTCCTTTCATCTCAAAACTGAGGTGATACTCATTGCCAAAATAAAAAGCTGTCTGAGTTTTGAGAACGCACTGCCAGCAGGTTCCAGGATGAAGCAGAGATATAAAAAAGTGGGGGAGGGGGTAGCGAAAGCATATGTGAAAAAGCTGAATATATTCTTGAGAGAAGATATATATTGAAATAGAGCTCTTCTAACAAAAAAATACAGGAGCAAAGGTAATAGATGGATGCTACAATACCACTGACTTTGTCCAGAGCTGCAGGGATCTTGCCTCTGGTTTAGCTTAGAGAAGCCTTGAGTGGTGGCCAGCCATGTCCCACTGGTTTGTTCCTGCCTATTTCTCCTCAGCTGAAACCTTTTTGTCTCAGTGACTAAGACTCTACAGGAGAAGGGGGAGCTGGGTGAGAGACCGGATGAGATAGGTCAGAGTGTAAATAAGCAGATTTTACATTGCCCCAAAATAATGCATTTCTCCCTTGCTGCTCGCTAACTGCCAGGCAATGGTCATGATCAGGTTTTTGAGTTTAATGTGTACCTCCTACTGATTCTGGTACTTCACATAATGTTTTAAAGTGAGAGATCAAGTTGTGATTCACAGGGCTCACTCTCCGGGAAACTGGGCTCCCTGCAGTAAAACTAGTAAAGGTAGCCAGTGTGCCTAATATAAAACAGTCTACAAAAGGCAGTGCCTGCTACTCTCTATGGTCTGCCTGGGGAACAAGAGGGCAAAAGTCTTTACCAGAAGATACTCCAAACCCAGTTATCCATCTCCAAAGTTATACACCATGACTCAGTCCTTTCTTGATTTCATGCGGCTTGAACACGACCTGAAGCACAAAGACTCCTGCCTTTGTTTAACTTAATGCCTTGTTAAAAAAATGAGAACTTTGAGCCCAAACAGATCTGAATTCCTCAAAGAAAATTATTCTCTTCCATCATTCAGTAAAAGCCCTTTCTCCTAACTAGGTGAAACAGGCATTTTCCTTTCAGAATTCTTTTATCACCTACCATGACATCTTTGAGGGCTGTCTGCCCTTTCCTGAGAGACAGAACAGTCTCTGCCCAGGTACTGTCTGCAGCAGATTGGCATCACATGTGCTCTCCCTGAACCAGCTGCCTCATTGCATTGCTATTGATTCCGAGTTGGATTTCTGCAGCAAATCTATTGCATTTCCATTAGCAAGACTGCAAATGATGAAAACGCTCTTTTGTATCATTCCAGCTCTGCACCACAATTAACCTGCTACTTAGCCTCCAGCAAGCCAAATTCTGCTTTCTCATCTGAAGAAGAAAGGCTTCTCTGTAACCAAAAGTTAGGCACAGCAAATCCGAGTGCATTTATTTCAGTGCATTAATAGGAAATAAAAGAGTACGATAAGTATAAAAATATAGCAGATATGGAATGAGGATAATTTTAGTCCCCTGCAGTGGAAAACCAAACCCTGAGTTTTGTAACTATGTCAATTATTAATCTGTTTTGCTTAGAAACTTATGATACAGTACAATCTCAGATGTAATGTTTAATAAAGAAATAATGGCCATATACTGCATATACCTATTGTATTTTCTATACTCACATATGTATCTGTATATAAATGAGGAGGGACAACATGCAGAAGCTCCACACAGCACAAATACATTACACTCACAGTGAAGGTTACAAAGCAAAATGAAGTTTTAAAAAATAAATACAAGTGCAGACTGCTGTTTTGTACTGAGAAATTCAGATTGTTATTAAGAAAAAATACTTTGTGAAATACTGCTTTTTTTGTTCTGCGCATGATGCATGGTGCATGAAAGGAAAACCACACCCATGACATAAATTTGAAAGCCATAAATTTGGGGTCCTTGTCCAAGAGAAAGAAACACAGGACTGATCAGTACACTGTGCTGCAAGTTAAACAGGGGAACTGTTTCCATGCAATCAATAAATGCTAAAAAGGAGGATGGTGGAGACACAAAAAGTAATAAAACAAAAAATTTGTCTGAACAAATTGTGATTGCTGAGGACATTTTGAAGACAGCGTGAACCAACTGGACTGGAGAGAGGAAGTGTCACTTTAGAAGAATTAATGGACCTGAACTCCCTAAAATTTGCTGCGTCTTCTGCATCTCACCTCATCAGTCCCCATGAGTGTTCTAGTCACAAGTATATACATCTTTGAGCCACCACGACCTTTGGAACAGCACAGAAATTCAGACTGGCTGGCTCAGTCCAGTGGCACTTGCTTTACAACCGCTTGTTAATGGAGCTCCACGTGTGTCTCCTGGGCCTACTGAGATCAGCATCTCTTTACTACACTCCTGAGTTAGGCTCAGAACTTGTCTGGTATCTTAACTGTGATTAATTGTAACTTTCCTTTGACAAGATGTTGTTAATCCGCAGGACACATCAAAGAAAAGTCATGGCTTTTGAAATGAGTCCTCATACTGCACGGTAGATGTTTTAACTTAGAATCTGAATTGCAAGGGTAGTCTCCCTATAGACTCATTGGAGAAACAGGGTTAATCCTGCCAGGCATGGACTCAATCCTATGGTGTTGTGATGGGGATTTGAACTACAGAGCATGGATCAGAATAAGACTGTTTCAAGAAAAAGAACAAACACTGTGTGAAGCTGCTATGAACAAATCCTCCTTGCCCATAACTGAAGCCTTCAGTTATGGGGCTGCAGCACTTATACCTGGAGGGAGAGGCTCCCTCTAGCCTGCCATCAAGCTACAATACAGACCTTCCCGAATCACTGTGTGTAGGGGAAAGGACATCAAATGCAGAGCTCAGAAAGAAGAAGGGGAAGTGAAAGAGACAGAGAAAAATTGCAAGGAATATTTACAGTATGATACCACAGCAAGGTACACATTAGTTTTCATTCAATTTTTTACCATTTCTAGCTCTAAAAAGATACAAGAAATTCAGCCATTTTGCCTGGATAACTTTGGAGGGGAGCTGAGACTGTTTCCTAGGTGTTTACCTAGGTAAACCACTACTGGACGTCAGAGGCAACCTTTTAACACCTTTTTCCACTGAGGATGGAAAAGCAGCATCAGTTGCTGATGCTGACCCAGCACATCTGAAGTGGCAGCAGAAATCAGAAACATGAGAAGGGAGCTGTCCCAGTCAAGGGTGGTTGACAGCAACGCAGAGCCCTTTCTCCACTTTGCCGTGTTTTCCAGGTGATGGCCAGCATGAGTGAGACAGGAAGGGGCCCTGCCTGCCTCCCAGGCGACACGCACAGGTCTGGTGCTGCACTGATGCACCCACCTCTGCATCTTATAACCAGCACAGGACACAGAGGTAGGGAGATGGAGACATGCTGTTGATCATCTGCTGGCCACCAGCATGGCATGGTGTGTGCAGCTGGCCCATCAGCATGTGGCACCTGAGGTGTGCAGGGAAGCCAAAAGTGAAAAGGATGCAGGGGTAGCGTGGATGTGCCACCAGGGACAATCACCCTCTGGACACTGCTCTCTGATGGGCCTTTTGCTCTGCTCACAGGGGAACCCACTCCAGCAAAGTCATGCTGTGGCATCTGTCTCCTGCTCTGCCTCTTGTGTGCCCTGTGCCAAGTCACAAGAGTTGTAGTCCCAAAACCAAGGGTTGCTTGGGCACCTCTACTTTAGGACAGAGCCAAAGCACAGGACCACTTGTGCCACTTTGGCAGAGCTGTCACCACTGAAAGGCAAGCCCCACACAGGCCTTGTTGGTTGTTTTTGGAGGAAATCTGCTTAAATGGAAAGAGAAAGCAGTGGGAAGACCTTTAAAGAGGGAAGTGGTTGGTTTGCAGGTGTATAAAAGCAGCTATTACAGAACTACAGAGCTGAGTCTATTATCAGCCTGGGTAAAGGGCGGAATTGTATTTAAATGTGATAGTGTAGGAAGAAGTGAAATTTATCTCCTAAACTGAGTTAGCACTATTACAATCTGCATGTCTTCTCACAG
Organism: Neopelma chrysocephalum; assembly: GCF_003984885.1. Lineage (NCBI taxonomy): Eukaryota > Metazoa > Chordata > Aves > Passeriformes > Pipridae > Neopelma > Neopelma chrysocephalum. The sequence continues at coordinate 26,753 of NW_020925079.1, forward strand.
GAAATGAGATTGTAGGTTAGTGTGTATATATTATTTTCTGCTTATAGTAAAATCTTCTCTAGTGTAACTGTGCTAAGATTGACAAGCTTCCTAAGTATGAGAGTGCTTTAAAACATTCAGTTTCCCTTTCTGTTTCAGGAAAGGATAGATGATATTACAATCCAAAATGTAAACCAAATGGGAAGGAATATTTCTGTATTGATAAAGGGCAAAGTATAATAATAGGAGTGAGACCAGTCTGAATCTAGTACACCAGACACAATTACAAGGGTTGTCTCTCTTCTGCTTTTTCTTCCAGGCTCCAAGGAAGAAGAATCAATTAGGTCTCTGCAGACTATGACCTTGAAGGATATACCTTTAAGGGGAATATGCTGAGTAAGACAGAAAAGAGAGGAGAAGAGAAAAGGATTTGGAAAGTCATGGAAGGGCTAGGTTCAGAAACAGTACATCAACCACAGAATATGAAATGTGTCAGTTCTTTTTTATTTCTGCACTGGAAAAAAAATCAGCACATGAGGGACCTTCTGGGAAGAAGTTACTGCACTCTGACTGAAAAGGAAAGAAGGGCACTGAGAAGCAAAAGAAGGGACAATCCAATTTGCAGATGCTACTTTTCAAGCCATGTCACTGAGAATTTTATAGCTGTCAAAGGCATTAAAAAAAAAAGCTAGCACTGATGCAATCTGTCAACCTCTCCAACAAATCTTGCTCTACATAAAACACAATGATGTGTTTGAAATGCAGCTGTTTCAAAAACCCCAAGACAGTGCTTTTAGAGCTGTCCAAAAAGTTCTTTTTATGCCTCTTGGAATTCCTAGGCAGATCTTCTGCAGTGTATTTTTCCAGTTATGTTTTCTTATTTGTCTTTGCAGTGAATTACAGCTGCTTCCCATAGTCAGAACTATGTGCCACAGTTAGAATAAATTCTGTCTACACAACCTTCTGCCTCAGAGCAACCCAAACTTGACCTGCTGCCAGTTCTCCCTCTCCTTTCAGTCTGTAGCTATCGGAAGACTGTGATGCCTTGATACACATTTATCTTTAGAAAACTAAGGCAACAGTAAAAAAAACAACAATCAACCCCCAAAATCAAACAAACTCCCCTGCCCTCTCCCCCACACACCTACACACAAAAAAGCCCCCAAACCTAAAAACCCCTTCAACCCAATCACCTAGCTTCTGGACAACCGTTTACTTTCCAGATGTGAGCAGATCTGAATGCAGATAACGGCTTTTTGTCAGTGACTGCTCCAAAGGCTCTCTTCCACCCCACCTCCTCCTTCCTTTACTTCAGAGATGATGTTAGCATGTTATTGGTAAAGGTTTGCTTTGTATGTGGAAATTCAAGAGGAATTCTTGAGTCAATTTTGACTGGATAGTGGTCTCTTGTCACTTTATGAAGTAAAAGTGTTGTCATATATTTAATATCACAATATTTGCACAACAAAAAAGATTTTGTGCATCAGCAATATTAAAAAAAAGCACAAACCAAAACATTTAGAATAGTACTATATAATTGTAAAGGTGGTTAATCCAAGTAATATCACAGACAAAGCCCCCTGTCACTTAACAGTACAGCAGTATTTCCCTGTTAGAACTGTTTCCATCAGACAAATTACTTTTAACCCAAAGGATGGTTATCACCATTATCTAAGCAAAAGGAAACAGGGTTTTTACAGGAATACTTAAGACTTTCTTTCAGTGATTCTGAAACTGCTGTTCAAGATTGACTCCCAGCTGAAAGGACCTTCTCTGAAATCACTGTAGTTATGCTGGCAAGGTGGTTGGCCCAAAATGTTAGATCTAATCCAAATGCCACACATCTATACTAAGTCCAGTGCTAGTGGGGCTAAACTTAGCAGTGGAATTCTGGTGACTTCAGGGCTCCAGGGTGAGGTCCAGTATGTACCATCTACAAGGTAGCCAACCTGCAGCATTACAGGGAAGGCATGAGGGAGAATAAAGGACATGGTGTCCTGCAAGGAAATTTGTGAGGAATACAATTGTGCACTCTGATCACTGCAGCTTTCCAAAGGAAACCTCAGCCCTGTGCTCTCAGCACAACGGTGCGCTGCCTTCTCTTTTACTAGAGTTGCAAAATTTTACACAACTCAGGAATTGCTGGCTTGATTTGCTCCAGATTTGATGGGTTAAAGTTATGAATGTCAAAGAAATGACACTTCAGCAATGCAGCATTTTGATGCTCTACAACTGTTACTGAGAAAATAACACAGGTACCCTGGATGTTTTGTGCTTCCAGGATGAGCGAAGTCTAATTCAGAAACTGATTCCTCCTACATTGGCAAGAATGCTTTCCTGAAACGCCCCACAAAAGGCAAAAAAGCAATATGTGAGAAACAGTTTCAATAAGAATCAGCTCCTAGAGATGGAAAAAGACACAGAGAAATGTGTGCCTTGCTCTTAAGAGAAAGATCATAAGCTAGATGCTAAATTAATAATTCCTGGTTTCTAACTGCTTCAAATATGCTGTCACTTTTTCTCACTGGTCTGAGTGTTTCAGGAGGATGATAGGGATATTTGCCAGCAACAGATTTCAGGAAGGATGTACCAGAAGTGCTCTGCAGGCAAGGCAAAGAAAATGAACGTACATGGAAGATCCAGCACAGGACGCAAATCGAATTTCTAAGAAAAAATAGACCATGCAGAGTAGCTATCAGATAAATAGTAAATCACATATTTCCCTACAAGTGGATGCAAAAAAAAGGGTGGTATTAGGCCTTTACAAAGATCCCAGATGAAGCCCTCTTTACCCTGCACAGTTCAGAACTAAGTGCAGAGGGCTGTGGATGCTCTCCTCAGAAGGTAACCCATGCTACACCTGTCTTAGCACACTTAAGCTTTGCATGCCAATCCCATGCCCTCCTTGTGGACAGTTGCAGAACAGTTAAGTGGCTTTTTTTTTTTTTTCCTTTCTGGTGAAAGGGGGGGGAAAAAAAACCAAAGTAACACACAGCTTTTACTTACAAAGTTTTGGAGTGGTTTGGAGATTGGTTTCTGTTGCTTGTGCCTGAGACGCTGTGGTAGGCTCCAGGGCGGGTGGTGACAGCGAAGGTGCAGCAGAGGACAACAACCCAACATCTAGGATGCGGTTATACAGGGAAGGCTGGAGGAACGGTTTGGAGGACACAAGTGAGCTGGCACTTTGCACTGTCACTTCAGCCTTGCTCCTGGGGCTAGGTACGAGGAATGGTGAGGCATACACCTCCGAAGGCACCCGGGCAGACAGAGCTGTAGGATCCACAGCGCTCTTTGGGTCTTGTCCTATCCTCCCAGGGTCAAGGTGGGTAGGAGAGTCATACTCAAAAATCTTGTCCACAAAGACCCACTTGAGGCCAGCAATGCAGAGGCAAAGGCTAAGCAGGCAAGCCAGGATAGGGGCGATGCAGATCTTTTCAGAGTTGAGGCAGCCCTTCAGTCGCTCTGCCTCCAGGCACGCACAGCAGGTTGCGGCAAGGCCTGCTATCCCCTGGACCCTCCTGTCCTCTCTTTGGGTCCCCGGCATGTTCTCCTCATCTGGGAGCCCGTTGAGGGATGCATCAGGGCTCAGCTGAGCTGAGGGGCTGGGGAAAGTGTCGGCAGCTACTTCAGACATGTTTAAACATCAGCTCTCAAACAGCTCACCTCCAAAAGGCCTTAACTCTATCACAGTCCATTACTGTGAGACACAGACAAAAAGAGATGGTAGTAATAGTCACAGTGCTCTGCAAAAATCAGAGTGGGAGTCAATAAAAGGTCCAAGCTCAGCAACGTCATCCAAACTGGGAGAGGAGTAACGCACAGGAAAAATTAGATGCCCCCCGGTCCCCCTGCCCCCAAGCCCTCTGTCACTCTCTCTGCTTCTCTGAAGCGAGAATAGCTTTGCAATTACTGAGCTCCTGTTTGCTAGCCACTTTTATAATTCCTTAAATGCCTCTCAAGCAATTTCAGTTCTTCTGAAGGAGGGAAGAAACATTCCCCCAAAAGCAAGCACAACAAAACAAAACAGGGGGAAGGAGGGTAATGAGATAAAGAAAACCACAAACACTGAACAAACTGACCGGATTAAGTGAACCAGTAGCCCAGAGCGAAAGGCAAGACTCTCACCTTGAGCATCTGAGGCTGGTATCTGCTTAGACGAGGAAAACAATTGTCATGCGGTAGAAGGAGCAAAAGCAAAATCTGTAACAACAGCGGCAGCGGCAGAAGTGACAGTAGCAGCAGCATCCTGTCGTGTTACAGCGGCGGCTGAAAGAGGCTGAATCATTACAGAGCAGCAGGTGCTCGCTGTCTGAGCATCACTGCAAACAATATCATTACACAGAGGTTTGAAAGGAAGAGCGATGCCAAGACGGTGGTAACTCCCTTTCTCTCCCCTCCCTCTTTGTCCTTCTTAAGCGCTCATTCACTTTCCCCCACCCCCCCCCCCCCCGCCCCGCTCCCCCAGCCCCCTCGCAGCCTGTTTCCCTGCTGTACAGACTCGCTCCTTCCTCCCCTACCCCACCCCCCGCCCTCTGCAGGGCTGCTCTGAGGGAAATCAGTACACCCAGCAACGCAGGATTGTCAGTGACTTCCTATTTTATCCAATTAGGAGGAATAAAGGCCATCAAATCAAAGAGAGGGAGCGGGCAGGAGTTGCGCACCCACCCGCTCCCTCTCTCCTGGCAAAGCGTGGCCGGAGGCGGCGGCCATCGATGGCAAAGTCCTCCGGCAAGGACCGGGTGTCGGTGGGAGCTCTTTGGGTTGGACTGGGCTCGCTCAGCCTGATATTCGATCTCTCCCAGGGGGAAGACCTCTTTCCATAAGCAATTTCTCCCTGCCTGACACCTAGAGACAGCTTTTCTTTACAAGCTCCTGAATAAGTTTTGTTCCCTAGGAATAGAACTGGGATGCATCTTAGGTAAAGCGGAGGGAATAAAACCCCCCAAACCGTTCCTGTCTCTAACAAATTTGCATTTAAGATATCACAAAAATTTTGCATATATTTTTTAAAAAATTCCATTTTTCCAGCCTCCTTTTCCAAACTCCTCCTCTAAAACCCAAAGACAAAGACTTCACACTAAAATCCGCTCCTGAATGTACTTTTCAAGAGCTCGCATGTTGCTAGCACATATCCTCACTCCACCTTAGACTAAAAGAAAAAAAAAAAAACAGAAAGGAAAAATAAAAGAATTTTATTATTCATTATTATTTATTAAAGGTTTACACTTTGTTCTTAAATTAGGCTGTCATTTGTCACCTCTACCAATACCTAGCACTACCATTTCCACCAGTGCAGCACACTGGTAAATTAACGGTCCAGTTAACATAATGAAAGTAAGATTAGAATCCGATCTATTCCCTCTTTTGTCTCCCACAGAAAGTACACCTGTGCAACAATACAGACATATGTATGAGAGGCAAGGGGATTATAACACTATTTCCAGTTCCTTGGACTTAATGAAAACACTTGCACTGAAGATTTGCTGATGTGAACCCCTCTTTCTCCTTGGTATAAATGGCAGCAGGATACATAAGAAAACAAAGAATCAAGTGTTACAAATTGCTCTGAACTCATTTTTGCTGGTATCTTAGGCATCTGAAAGGTAAATTCCTTTGTAGTTGCAGATTTTTGGTAGTGTTAAAAGAGGCATCTGGCTCTACCCATGTTCTCTCTCTGCCTCCAACTCCCCTACCAGCCCAGCCCCCCTTCCATGGGAACATTAGTAACATAGTGCACATGAAAAAGGTTTATCAAAATCTCAGTGAATCCCACTGCGTTTTCACAGACTGCCACGTCAAGGACTAATTGATGGATGTCTGATCACAGAGCTTCCTGTGAGGCTGTAGTAGCCAACTGAAGTAATCATGATGCTACTACAATCAAGTGCCTGGAGCATTACCTTAAAGCACAGCCAGTAATAACACTCTCTGGAAGAATGTAAAAAGATAAATCATCATACAATCTAGCCTACATTACCACTAAAATGTCTGGTCCTTAGGTTAATGATGTGATCAGTAACCTCAGAGAGAATGAACAGCTTGCACTGCATATTTACATACATGGCTTCTCTTATTATAAAGCACATGTTCTCCTTAGCTGGTAATACCTTACGTGAGTGCAGCCTCTCTGAGTATCTCAAAACCTATTTCAAACAGCAGTAGCAACACAGCCACTGTAGAAAGTGTATCATCACAGCAGCATTGCTGTGACAGCTGCAGTGGTCCGTGGGTACAAGTAATCAAGGTTTCTAGAGAAAGGATATACCTTTTATAAGATTAACTGATAAATATGGGAAAACCAGACATGCTTTCGCACACACAAGCTGCTCCTCAGGTGTGAAGCTACAGCATCACTCTTCAAAGAGGAGTGCAAGTTGAGAACCATCTGGGAATATTCTCTTCATTGCACAGATGAGATACTACAGTATCTGAGGGCTTGGCAGAAATGTTTTAAAATGTCTTTCCTTCTTTATCCATGTCTAATTTTTCAACCTTCCTATTTCCAGTAAGGCAATTTTCCCTGCTGACACTTCTTTGAGCTTGTCTTTAATCCACTGCCCTGTCCACATCTTTCCTGCACTGGTCCTCCTGGCAAACTACCTGTGTTCATCCTTCAGTAATCTTTGCTGCCCTCCATCCTATTCACATTTAACTGCTCTCCTTTAAACTATGTTTCTGCTTTGCTCATGTCTTGCTGGTGCTGCGATGAACAGAAACGCACGTGGAGACCTTGCACCTTCTTTACAAGGGTTGCCACAAAGTTAAACCGAACACACACAACACTGTGGAGCTGGACAGAGCGACGGCGTGCTGCCTGCACGGGGACACATCCAGAGGCTCCTCTGCAGGTGGGTGCATCGCCTCCCTTCTCACCCTGCTGCCGGAGGGGCTGTCAACGGACTGGCAAAGGGCTCCTGCCCCAGCCCGCCTGGCTAAATCGAGCCTGGACAGCATCTCTCCCTGCGCTTCTCCACCAGCAGGGCCCAGCCTGCCCGCAGCAGCTCCTCCCGGCAGGCAGGCAGGCAGGCAGGCAGGCACACCCGCACACCCCCCCGTCGGCTCCGTGGCCGCTGCGTGTCCGTGGTCCCTGGCTCGGGGCCAGGCTGCAGTGCCCTCCTCCGCTGCGGGTCCCTTCCCCCGCCGCACCTCCAGACCTGGCGCGCAGGCTGCCTGCCTCAGCATCACGCAGCTAGCTCTGACCAGACCTCCTCCTCCTCCCCTCGTCTCCCTTCCCAGGGAAGCCTGCAGAGCTGATTCAGCCCCCCGGGGGCTGCGGGGGCTTGCGGCGAGGAGAGCGGGGCGGCGCCCGGCACCCTGTCCCCGCCTTCGGAGGTGCCCGGCGGCTCCCGCTGTTCCCCGGCCGAGAAGGGAGAAAGGCAGTGCTGAATCATCCGCCAGGCAGCATCCCAGGCCCCGAGCCACAGGTGGCCAAAGCCAGGGCCAGGACACAGCCTACCTGCCGTGCTGCAATCCGATACCGCACGGGTCGGCTCCTCTCCGGACCTTTGGGCCAAAATGCAACCCCGTGCTCTTTTTACCGCGTCGGGGTGGGTAAGGGAGAACACCACCTTCTGTGACAGCTCTCGAGGCTGCAGTAAAGGCTGGCTGATGATGGTCTCTCACTTTGGGTCTGAAGATACAGTTTACTGACTTTGGGGGGTCCTTTCTCCTCCTCTTACCCCCAAAGCAATGTAGAAACACTTTATCCCACAGCTCCAGTTTTGAGCTTTTTATGTTTCTATAGTGGCATGCTGGGCTTAAACACGGATTCTGGCCCTGGCTGGAGGAGATGAGTGTCTGGGAAAAGTCAGCAATTCGTTCATTGAAAGGGAGACCCTGGAAGAAAACAGGAGGAAGCATGACCTTGGAGGTAACAAAGTTTTACTAGGGTAGCACATTGGTGGTAAATACAGAAGGATAAGGGAGGAAATAACTTGCCTGTTCATAATTAGGTTAGCTCCTTGTGCAAAGATTTATTTCTGATTACCATGTGGCTTGGGCCTCTTTGGCTGAGAGGAAAAAGCAGTTTGAGTCTCCACTAATGAAGCTAATCTATGACTGAGATTTGGACTCCTGCCATATGTAAATGACAGGTTGAAAATCAGAGCCTTAGAAAACTGTAATTTTATTTTGTGGAGTGTTTTTGTGAAGAATCAAATGGTTTTTTGCAAAGTTTCACTCCCGAAAGACTCAAGGAAATACACAAAGCCAAAGACAGCATTAACCTCCAGCCTGTGATGAGAAGTTTGCCAGTTTTACTGCTGCTAAAAGGAGGCTGACTTCATATTATCAAACTGCAGAGGATCATTATCTCTGGTCAACCATAAAGATGTGAATAGATGTGTGACCACGACTACATCATCCTGAAAACTAGAGCAGCAAGGACCATTTAACTCATCTGAGTCTTCAGTCACATCATAATCAGACCCAAACCTGCTGAAAGTTTTGGAAAGTAGGCTTGGTGAATCATTCTCATGGACGCCATTGCATTTTAAATATCTAAGATTCCCAAAGAACTTTCTACTTTCTTGCAACTACTGGGACATTAGGAAATTAAAATGTATCTTCATAGGCTCACATGTCTGGATCATAGCTTAAGAGAGGATGCTCAGAGGACCATACATCAGTGCAGGACAAGTAATCCCTACACCCACCGAGACCACTTTAAGAACACGCCAGTTCTTCAGAAAGGAGCAAGCAGCAGGATGTGGCATCAACTGCTCCATTGTGCGTTTGATTGCACCCCCTCTTCTATCATACATTGAGAAATTAAAAGCATTGTAACCAAGAATCTAATAAGAAAAAAGTGCATGCTCATTAACAAGAGATTGATGAGGAAGATAAAAGGATCTCTTTTTATTGATTGCACTTTCTTCAAATTAAATAAGTGCACCACTTAACGATGGAGGAGTGACCCAAAGCGAGTGATCAGGCCCAATGAGTGACATCACTGCCAGCAGTCATGGTGTGGGAAGAGCGGGCTATAACACATGGTACAAAATTATTCATTTATTCATTCTTCCACTGTTTCACCAACCTCCATAATCCATCTCCCTTGGACTGATGCCAGCACTCTTTGAGTCCTTCCAAAAGCCCTTACTAGGAACCTCATCTCTCAGCTGAAATGGCACAAGAAGAAAACTTCATTTTGCTTCTGTGCTGGTCCTGTCACTGGAACTCTAAACGTTAAAATGCGACAGGCTGTCACCCGCACCATCCCCCCACCCCGTTTTTTACCTGATGAAAAGCAAATAGGGTATATGTGATAGTGCTGTTTGTGTGCTTCTGCCCATTCCCATCACCTTTTTCCCTTTATTTTTTTAAACCCTCTGGCCATTTGCAGACATATGTGACTGAGGAGATGAAAATCAAGCCTGTAAGAACATGCAAGAAAAGATGAGCTGTAAAAATATGGACCTTTAAGCACATATTCAGCCATAACCATGAGGGTAAATAAGTCAGCATCAATAGAATCATTAGTGTCCTTAATTAATTTGGTATAAAGGGCTGCTGTGGGAAGACCCCCTGCCCTCAGACAGCACAGGAGATGGGGACATGAAGAAGCTGTATTCTGACACTCTCTGCACCCTCAAACCAGACCAACTTTATTGGAATGCTGGTGTGTCAGAAGCACTTCCTCACTGTGGAAATGTCTGAAATTCAGTATAGGAACTGCAATGCTTATGAAAACAGTTGTGAGAGGTCACATTGCCTCTGTGGCAGTATTTTCTGTATTGACATCACATGTGCACATTTACACCAAGCCTTTACACCAGGAACATGCTTCCTGCAAGACCAATAGCTGTGGTTTGCAGAAACAGTGATTTGAAAAAACCCCCCAAAAAACTACAATGGCCATTTTAAAAGATGTATATACTTTAAGTAGGTGCAGCCAGTAACTGAAACTGAAAATTGCCATAAAATGGGCTGTTATTTTAGGGGAACCAAAAGGTATTCTGAGTCTTTTCATCTTCAAGTGAAATGTGAGACACTGAGTTTCTTTTATCCTATTCAAAAGCAGAGCTAGTGGCATTACACGAGACACAGAAATAGGACATCAAACCACGAATTTCAGGGTTTTTCCTCAATGGCACTGACTCATTCCCCCAGCCCCTGCTCAGTCACAAAACTGGGATGGGCCCTGCTATTGTTCAGGCTAATGATAATTAGCTCTGCCATGTGGTAAAGGAGCATTTAGGAGATGCAAAGACATGTAATGTGCTCAGCTAGGCTCTTCTGCCTGAGGGCAGGAGCAGATGGACAAAGTCCATGTGCAGTTTTCAGGGGTTTTTTTGTTTGTTTGTTTGGTTGGTTGGTTTTTGTTTTGTTTTGTGGTTCTCTGTGTGTGTGTGTTTTGTGGTTTTTTTGTTTGGTTGGTTTTGTTTTTTGTTTTGGGTTTTTTTGGGGGGGTTTGTTTTGTTTTGGGTTTCTTTTTTGGTGGGAGGGCGGCGGGTCTGTTGTTTTTTGTTTGTTTGGGGGCTTGTTTTTTCTCCAGATCTGACACTGTCACTGGGGTCTCCAGCAAACCTGGTGGGGTGGTTGCATTTATTTATTTTCATAGTGCGGCACTGAGCAGGGGTAGCACTCCAGCCTCAGGGCTCATGCTTGATCATTAACTCCCACCGACCTCAGTGCTCAAATGTACCTGCATGCCTGCATTTGAACACTTTATTCAGATAGAAGAAATTCCTCGTGAGTATTCACAGAACAGCAGCAATACTGCTACTTTGCACAGGCTCAGCTATGCAGGACTTTGTGCTGGTCAGCCTTCATAGTCACAGTGCTGCTTTTGCTGAGGGAGTCACTAGACACTGATAATTTGAGTAACGGTCCAGAAAACCCTAAATCAAGGGATTATCCCTCCCTCAATGACGCCTGGTTAATGAAATACTTAAATGTACATGGAGTTAAACAAGTGGTGAAATTCCTTCCTGATTAGAGATGGGCTACATCATATATCTAAGTGCCTTTTTGAATCATAGCCTAATTCAGGAACTGAGAAGGCATTTTGGAGCATAGTGCTGTGGTTTCATGATAAACAGTTTGGGCAGCAACATCCTTTTCCCTGTCTCTCCTCTCTTTGTGCTCCCTCCCTTCTGTGACCTGCACTAATGCGGTAACATTGTTCATGTGACCAGGCTCTCAACTGAATCAGAAAACTGATGTTTGATTTTAAAATAATTTACTTTATTTTATTTTTTTTTAATGGATAAGCTTACAAACTAATTCGCAGCCTGGCCCTGTAAATATATATAAGCTGGAAGAAAGAGAATAGGACTATTCTCCACAGGCTTGAAGTTCCTTGACCTTGTTTTTTCACCAAAGACTGCACAGTAAAACCATGACTCAAAGCCCTTCCTGAATCTGGGCTTAACTTAGGCAGAGGCTCCTTGTTGATTCCAACAAGACACCCATTACTCTGAAAAATCTTGACTCTACTAACTGCATGTGTCAGGCTTTTTTGTATAGGCAGGATTATTTTTGTACCTCATGCATTCCCAACTGCTACTATTTAAAACCTAAGGCATCATACTTTACTTCACTTTAAAGCATCATTTTCTATATTTTAGCAACACATGCAGTTTTTCATAGAGTAACTATTTGGTATATGCATAGTCAATAGCTTTGCTATTAGAAAACCAAAAAGAAAGAAGTCAAAGATGTGGAGCCAGCCTACTGCATAGAAGTATCTCTGTATCATTAAATAAATGGGTATTAATGATAGGACATTGACATATTCGTGGCTTAGACTTTTTTGAATTACATCTTACAGTACAATTATACATTCAGAACCTGCAAACACCAGAATTTTGCTTACAGAAAATGCTACGATTTCAACTCAAGAGCTGGTTTGCGTAGCAGCTTTCTACAAATACTTCTAAATAATGAAGTTAATCCACCTTATCCTAAATCAGGATATTCATTCAATTACTCTGGTTGGTTTGGCTCTGGTCATGTCTATATGCAGCCTGATTATGCTCAAGTTAGCAGAATTGAGATGTTCACTGATTAAAACAGATAGGCAACATGAAATTTTTAAGCACAAAAATTCCACAATAACAAAAGCAACAGCTCTTATAGTGCCTCAGAATCATTGTACCATCGAGGACATTTAATATTTAATGTTTAATATTCTTTCTTAGTGCATTCAGAAAGCCATAGAAGGTATGAATCACTCCTTTGGCATTGTCTGGGAAACTTTGTCAATTTCCAGCAAATAATTAAGAAGAATTCAAATAAGTATGACAAAGGAGATTTTATGTCTAGTAATGAGGTTTCAGTAGTCTAATCAAATATGCTTTTGTTACACAGCCGTGTTTTGAATGCAAACCCTAGCCTGCCACATTTTTCTCACCCCTGCACCCAGGCTCTTTTGTGGGCTATATGCAAAACTCTCACCTTCTAGAAATCAGGTAAAATGGGTTCGTTTCAACTTATTTGCATTTAACACATGGGCATACAACAGCACAGGGCAATAGGGGCCATTGCTACTTGATGATGTAAACCCTGTAATGCAGCTTTGGAAACTTCCCCTTCTGCAAGACGTTGAGAAACCCTGAAATGGAGCATTGGAGGCGGTGACAGAGCTGATACATATGTATCAGAATGAGTTTATAATTATAATTTCATTTGAAGGACTCATTATTCCTGCAGCATTTCCTGCATTCAAACTGTCCGCTGGGGGTGCATTATGCCTGCCTGTGTTTCACCACAGAAGCTGTGGAGTGGCAGCAGGGCTACAAAAAGGGGAGAGAGAGGACAGCCTGTCTTTTTCCCTTCTTCTTGATGGTGTCTAGAGGAATAAATGCATTTACTCTGAAAGGCTATTTGAAAAGGTGGGCCAGACAGGCAGGGCTGAGGTCACCCTGTATTCTGTGTTCCCAGCCAGGCTCATTCAAATTATCATCCAGGGAAAAAGTGAAATAAAATAGAGCTGCCCTCCTGTACGTGACTGTAGGTATGGTATGCCTGTGGTGGAAATCGTGGCTATGAAGGTGGGGAAGGGAAACAAGCACCCACAGGCTGCAAGAAAAAGATAAAGGCACTTTGTGATTTGGCTTTTACGCACACAGAGGAGATGAATAGTGCCCCTAAATCTCTTTCTGATCAGGGCCACAGTGTGAAGCCAGACCCTATAAAATTTTACAATTCCTTCAGATATTTGCTTGGCAAAGATGGGGTCAAGTATCTTGCCAGCATGGGCAAGATTTCAGCCTGCTCAGCCACAGCAACAGTGAAGATCTAAGACCTGCTTTCACCTGAGGGATGCCTTGCTCTTGCTCAAACCCTGCACATTGCTCAACTGCCGCTTAATTCCAATTAAATTAAAAGCTGCCGAAGGGCAACAAAACCTATCAGTGTTTCTAATTTCACACTAAACACTGTGTCCTTCCTTCAGGGTTTCCAACAAAGGAACGTTGTTTTAACAACTTTGCAAACGCTAGAGGAGAAAACAAGGAAGTGACCAAAATAGGTTCCACTCTACAGGCACAAGGTCCACAGGGCAAAGCCCAAGCTCCTGGGGATGGACCAGGCTGGCACACACATTCATTGGCACAACGTTTCTACTTATTCCAGAAGCCTTCAGCTCAGGTAAGGGAGGAAAAGGAAGAGTGTCTTGAATTTTGAACTCCTTTTTCTCTGAAGAGTGGAGATTGTGCTCCTGCCTCACTGATCAATTTGCAATGATTCTCTGGAGGCCTTGTTAATAACACTTGAAAAATACGTGATATTCTGTATATTGCATTCCTTTTCCTTCGTTAGGCATCAGTTCATGGTTTCATCAGGAAATCAGCCCTACTCAGCTGCACAGAACTCGCTCTTTGAAACTGTCTTGCAGGACAAAATATGACTAAAATTTAACCCAGTGAACTGAAAAAAATTTTAACATTTTGGCCTGTGTTGCTGAGTATGTGCTAGGAACACTACACAGTGCAGGTGTGAGCAGACAACACATTTCCTTTGCTAAACTAACCCACTTAGAAGAGCTAGTATTATCCCAACAGTGACTATTAGGGTTAGACATGGGCTAATTAAAAACCTATGCAGCTGGGGTCTAGTCAGCATTAATAATTAGTTGTATCTGTTTCCACCACCTTCCACCCCCCACCTCCATCTTGTTTCCTCCTCTTTCAAAAAAAAAATACAATAATCTCTGTGCATGTATGTAATTACAGGAAACATAATGCATTATTAATGTATTAATGTGGTTGCAGCAGACAGAAAGTTCAGGTTTACTGCTTACCAGTGCAGAGGTAAGTTGTAGCTACTGGCAACAGTCAGCTCACTGGTGCATTAGGTAATGAGAGAGTTTCCAAGAGTGCCAACTGAAGTGGTTAAATAATACCAGCTATTTGGAAAAGGCACAGAAGCTGGAAGGAATGATGGGTCTGAATCTATCACTGAGACAGACAACTATGGACAATCTGTAAGAATTATTCCAGGAACAATTAACTTGCGACAACAAGGTTGTGCATTTTCTTTGATCCACGAATGTGATTATGTTCAAAAGCAATTACACAAGTTGGAAGTCTCCAGAGGATGGGGAGAGAGGAAACAGATACAGATACACTACCATGAGACAAAGCACCCCAAATAAAGATCTTCACCAAGCCCTTTTCCTATCAAAACAGCAGTGTTCACAGTGAGCTGGAGAAAGGGAATACATGTCCTGCGATTTCAAGGAATATCAGACAGGTCAGGCCAGAATTGCTCATTTCCTGGCACACTGAACAATGATCTACGATTACAGACATGTATCTGTCAAGCTGGTATATGCATATTAATGCTTAAGAAATGCCTTTCAGATTTCATTTTCTAGTTACTCTGGACAATATATTATGCTGCACAGAAATATGGATACAGAGCCAGAACTCCTGAAATGAAGGCTTAGAACAGCAGAAAAACACAGTGTACTTTGAATAAGTAGTAAAGTTGCAGATTAGATAGGTGGATTAATGTCACTGAAATTAATTCAGATCTGCCTCCCCAGCAGGACACCTCTGTGCAGTCTCAACCTGAGTCACAATTTCTTTTTTCCCCTCCTCAAGAGGTCCCTTTTTTTTTGTATGGAATTTGTTACTGCTCAATAAAGTGCCCAAATGTAAAAATTGTAAAAAGCAGCATGGAGCTGTCCTAAAGCTGAAGAGTCAGAAGCTTCTCCCGCAGACTGCAGATGTATCTCACAGATACATCGGATTTCACGGATACACCAAAGAACCTCTACAAGTAGGCTCCCTTCCTAATAGGTCAGAGGGGAGGACCCTGGTCTGCACCCAAAACCAAAGGGACAGCATAAAACTTGGCACACGCTAAATCTCTGTTATCCCAGATCACTTGCACGTTACCAAACAAGTGCTGCAAGAGGGTCGTCATGACACCTACCATTTGGGTTGTGGCCCCTCATTTCACCCTGCTGTCCATCAGAGCCTCCGTGGTAGCTTCTTGCCAACAAGGAGCTACTGTTTATTCTTCCCACAAGCTGGGCACAACGGAGATTAGGGTAAAAACCACTGCATTCCTGCCTTTGTGGATGACTTTCTATGGTTTGAGTGGCAACAGCTAACTATAACCTTTTCAGCTACCCACTGCCATTGACTATTTCCGTACTGAGGACAGGCTTTTTAATACAGCTGTGGGGAACTGTACTCAGATGACACGGGAGAAATCCTTTGGTAATTATTTGCGCTAATCCTATTAGGAAAGAAAGGCTTTCAATTGCTAAAGCAACAAAAAAACCTTTCAGAGAAGGAGCCCACCACTTCAAATTAAATCAACGCCCCCTTCCAGTCCAGGATAACCTGATTATTATTTTACATAAGAAAAGTTGTGTTAACTGAAATGAAAAAATGTTTAACATTTTAAGAAGTTTTTTTAATTTATTTTTAAAATGCATTTGAAATGCCTACGAATTCAAAAGACACCACTCTGCTTCCCTGCATGTATTTTATTTGTGCTTTACTAGTCCACAGCTCTACTTGCATATTTTTCAAGTAGGAGACTTTTACAGAATGACATAGTTTTATGAGGATTTTGTCTATCCTCCAAATTTATGCTACAAGAGAGGACAATTTATGTTCCTGAAATTTGCTGTTATTTTAATGCTGTGGTAGCATGACAGGGGTAGAGTTAACTCTTTCATGTGCTCATCAGAAATTCAGCTGGAGTGTTTAAAATGACAGTAACTTGATTTATTGAGCAATAAGAGGAATTATTCCTCTATGGCTACCAGCCAAACAAGCAATCTTTTAATAAGGCATGTGCAGTCATGGCATTTCCTTTATGAGGGAGGAAAAGAAATAGGAGCCAGCTAAAAAAAAAAAATGTACCCAGGCACTTAAAATGGCCCTAATTTGGTATACAGGCATACCTCCCATGTGGCTTTGAGCACCTCAACTCCCTTCTCACACCTGCATCTGTGCATGTCTGAAGGTGCTCCTCCATTTGTTACCCTAGAGGGAGCTGGATGAACCAGGATGGCTCCTCACATCCTTTTACCATGACAGACTTCATCCAAGGTGTTAATAGCAGCTTTTGGGTTTATTTTAAAATAACCTAACATGGCTATCCCTTTTCTACCCACTGGGAGTTTTCTTTCTCTCCTGAGAGCACACTTTCAATACTGACAAAGAGTCTTGTCTCGGCAAGACTCTTTCAGGAAGAACTTCCAAGTTTCTCTTGCTGAAGGAATTCTCCAGCTTTGCAGAAAATGCCGATATGTTTTTCACACCAGAGAGATGGATGTCACTGATGCTTTTTTTGAAGACTTTGTGGACAGAGGAGAGACATGGTGAATACTATCTCTTCATAGAATAGTTGATGGTGGTTTCATGCCTTTTTTCTTTTTTTTGGTGCCTCCTTATAACTCTGAGAAGGTGCTGAGGATCTAGGAAATGGACATAACTGGAGACAACTCCTCATGCTCCATCTTAGTCATCTACATAATGCTGTCTGTCTGTCTGTCTTACCATCAGAACACAATCGTGGAACAACCTTTGACAACTGTTTGGACTAATCCTGGTAGGAAATAATTTTAGTTTTGAGGCATCTAAAGTCTTTCTGGGCATTCACTGGGGTGTCTGCACATGCGTTTCAGAATTCATGGTTTGTTCCCTCAGGAGCCAAGTGTTGGTCTGAGATTCCCAGCCTGTAATGCACACTCATACTAGTCCTAAGGCACGTGCTTAGGGTTGCTCAGGAACTCTTTCCTCTGATCAGCGTCTTGCTAACCTCCAATTGCTAGACTATCTGCCTTTTTTGAGCACAAGAATGTGTCCTTGTGATACATTTTTCCATTTGCAGATGTACAACATCCCTCAGGTAAAGGATTTAGAAAAATTTAAGCAGGATTGCATATGTATTAAAGACTCTTGGAAAGAGAAAGACAGTGTTTGATGGCTTAGCAGCAGCACTGAATTGTGTTCACCCTGAGCAGGAGTGTAAAAACACAGGAGAACGAGGCAGATGCTTTGTGGGACCTCTCTCCATTTATTTAGCAAGGAGCTGCAAGACTTCTTAACAGCCTCTCACATAATCAAAACACAGCAAATATTTTCATAAGTGGAAGGAAATATTTTCCTAAGCGGTGAGAGAATGTGAGAATATCTATTAAAAACTACGGTCACCTCAGAAATACTGTCAGTAATTAATGCATGAGTTATAAAAGTCAAGCAACTAAGTTGGAGCCTGTCTTCTTTTGTACAGCTTTCTTTCTAGCTGAGATCAAACACATTGTTTAGTGAATCGATCCCTTTCCCCTTCCCCACAAGCGTTCCCATTTAAACACATACATTTTCTCGTAGTAACATTATGCATCATATCTGAAATTGACATGATCATGGAAATTCCCAAAGGAACCTGGAGCAGGGCTCATGTTGCTCTTGCTGCACAGGAAATGCAGCGGTTCTTACTCATCCTTCCTCTGTAATGAAGAGTCAGATTCATTGCCTCGCTGTGTTGAGGAGGAAATTGCTGCATAATCTCCTTTCATGGCTAGACAATCCCCTCTTTCCAAAGCAGGCTAAGCATGCAAATTCTCCAGACATATTTGATGAATTTCTAATCACAGTGGGTGAAACGACAGGGCAAAGGTGACTGTCAGTGACAGAAGCCTTGTGCTGGCTCCCCGATGAAGACATTGTTTTCCTTGTATGTTCACCCACGTGTTAATTGTGGGTGATACATATTAATTGTATTGCTCTGGGACAAATAAACCATGATCTGGTCAAACTGTGGCCAGTCTTAAGATCAGTTAGAAGTCTTGAAAAGACTGACACACAGATCCTTCTCAGCACTTCACATGAATTCCAAAATGGGACCCCCAAGATCTCCCCATTTACAATCTCACATCACCAGCACTGTGAAGGGAGTGCCTTCAGCCAGTCAGGATGTTCCTCTCCATCTCCTGAGCAAACAGAAGGACCTCTGTGGACTGTAAAGAGCAGGCCAAGTTATGCCTTTACAGCCTGTCAGGTGATTTTATAGCCCTCCATGACTACATTTTCCTCTACGGGGAACAGAAACATTTCCCTTTTCCATGTGGAAACAAAAGAAAAAAATATCTGTCAACGAGAAGCACCTATTTGCTTAAGCCCCATTCAGGTCAAGTTCTTAAAGAAATTTTGAGAAAAAGTTTGATAGTTGCATGGAAAATAGGAACATGCATCCCTTTCCTGCCTAGCAAAACCAAATACTTCTTATGTTAGGGTTAGTAAGCCTCATGCTTTAGCATATATGTCAACAGTTAATCACAAAAGGGCAAGGATGACATTTTCTAGGTATTACAACAAGTACACAGTTTTCCATGAGGAAAACTGTGCACCTTCCTCTGTGAGCATGGGCTGGCAGCAGAAATTCTGCCCTACCACAAATGCTGCTTTCCAGAACAGGTCAGCTCCCCCTTCTTTCTGTGACCAGGTAGAGGAGGTACAGCAGCATGACTGCTTCACACATGGTAATTCGACTGGCTGACAGCTGGGACTCTTGTTCAAGATATTTCAGTTTTGACAGGTGCCATTGTGTGCAGAGACTGTGCTCAAAATTATTTGGAATGACTATTTTATGCAGAGCTACTGAAGGCCAGGACCTGATCACGACTGGGACTGAATGAAAAATAGTCCTCAGAGATCAGAAAAGCAGAGTTCTTTAAAAACTCACTGGACCCTTATTATTCAGTGTTTCTTATAAATGCTATAATGTACTTCATCATGCTGAGAATTTCCTGTGATAACAAAAGGGCAGATGCCAAGAATATGGCAGTGTTAAAGGAGTGAGCAGTGAGATCTGATTGAGACAGAGGCTAAGCAGAAGTGCCAGATCACACATGCATGCATTCTTCTGCTTTCTGCTTAGACTAGCCCTTCCTGCACTCCACCACCCCTTCCATACTAGGATACAGCAGATGAACTCAAGAACAACAGGTCTAAACAAGTGATAACCAATTCTCTACTTGCCTCCCATTTCAGTTAGCTGATGCCTATTTCTTATTAAAAAGCTTTTTTAAGAATACTTTTTTTTCTTTACGGAATTCTCAAAATTTTCAGCAATCATGTGCCAGGTCATCAACTATAGCTAATGTGTTTCCACTAGAGCTACCCATGCCACATCTTGTTCTGAAAATTTTATAATAGTCAAAATACTTGACTTACTCTTTTTGATTTTTTTTTCCCTCCATCCAGAGAAAGTTCTTCATCCAGTACTTTTTCACACATGACACTTCTGGGTTGTTGTGAATGGCAATCTCATATTTTATGAGATATTTGCAGATAATAAAAGCTATTCCTCAGGCTGAAGCGTCATCCAGAGAAACAGATTCTCATCAAATTAAAAGGAAAGAATCCCTCCTCTGTACACAGCCTTCCTTACTGACCATCTGCTAATGGTGCCCATGTGTGTATGAAATTCATTTGCACATTTAAATTGAAAAGCTCCATTTGCTCAGCTTGCCTATAACTGTGCTCTCTTGCTGGGGTGAATATTAGGTCTGTGATGCATGCATATTATCCAGTGAACATATAATTGCAAATGCAATCCACATCCAATTATCTAGAGTTTTACTGCGTCTTTTCTACGCATAACTCAAGCAGTAAGTACAACAACATATATTAGCTCTCCAGGTGTGTGTTTGGCTGGAAGGATTAGTAAGATCCTGGCATTTAACTCTTGATCTTGAAAGTGTAATTGACTCACGGTGTTGCTGCCAACATGAGAAGTCACTCACACTTGTGACACAGGACACAGACGTGGATAAGACACCAAGGTTCCTGTGCGTCTAACAGAAAGGTGTAACTGGACAGGTTAAGGTAAACAGTCCCTAGGCTGTGCCTCATTTCCTCTCCCCTAACTCCAGGAAGGCATTTCACCAGTGCACAGTCCAAATGTGCTGGCTGAACACACATGGAGAGGATTTCAGACCTAGGTTACCTCCCGTGAAGCTTGGGATTGACCTGCTGGTCTCAGCGATCACAGCTACGTTGGCACGACTACTACTCCACCAAAAAAGATACGGAATCTATGTTCACAGCATTCCTTCCCTGGACCTAATCTCAACCTCCTCCCTCCAAAGTCACAAGTATTTAAAGGAGCTACAAGCACCTACTCCGCAGATGCAGCTTTCCTAGTCGCCAGGAACAGCATCTGATTCGGAGCTCAGAGAACTGAAGGACCAGTTCCTCATCAAGACAGATCGACAGGCATTTGAATGAGTTGCATCACTGCTCAAGGCAATTCTTCATCCGTCCTGCAACATTAGTGTTTAAGATTCTTCTGGCCTCTCACAGTCTCTGAGACAACCGCTATCCTACTGTCTGTCAAGTATTAGTTGCCACCGTGTCAGCTAATGGGTTTTGTGTAGATCATTAAAATATTCAAGAACTATGCATAGCCTGCAGCTTGTTTTAAGCCAAATATTTCCCCAGTGGGAAATGGAAGGAAAGAGCCATTCCAGGGAGATAATAAAAGTCATACTAACAGTATAAAAAGCATAGTGCAAGATTAGACTCCAAACCTATTTCACTGTGTGTCCTGTGGAATCACTCCGTGTTTGTATTGCTTTAAATAACATAAAATATTAAGGAATTCAAAACAATCAAGGCTAGTTTTGGACTTTCTTAGAATGGAAAAAAGCAGGGGAGGTGGCATTTAATCAGGCAAAACCACCAGACATTTAAACCTACTGTTCTCTCAGAACAATAACTAAACTGTTGAACTAATGCCCCACGGCACTGGACAGCAGTGCTTGAGAACTTACAACAGACTTTTAGCTACAACTGAAAGATCATCCTCTTTGCATAAAAACACAGACATTTCAAACAAATAAAAACACATGTGGTTAGCTCACTTCTAATTTGAGAAGACCAGAAAAAACTTTCTGCCACTGGCAATTTATGCCACAACTGGCAGCAGTAGATCTAATTAGTAGCTTTCTACAATGTGGGTAGCCCTTGCTTTCACAGCTATATATCTGTGTGGAAAATGTGTGCTACTGAAAAAAATACTCTTGTAATTCTTACAAGTAATATTACAAAGTCTTATCCTCTCCTATTAGAAACCAACCAATGCAGTATTACTCCTCATCAAACTCGCTGACATTTTGGAAAGCTCATCTAAACACCTGTCAGACACTTGACTGTGTTATTAAGAATCATGTTTTGGATCATTGTGAATATTACCAGAAAGATATCAGTAGTAGAGTTCAGATTCCACTTTACAAACCTCAGAAAAATAATGACTGTATTCAATTCTGAAGCGTTATTACCACCCCACGTATAAATGGTAAACTTTTAGATAAGCTCAGTGGCACATGGCATTTGTAAAAGCTTCAGGCTGTAAAACTGTGTCCAGTCAAACCCTTCCTCACTCAACATCAATTCTGAACATTTATAGCTCTGCAGCCAGGACCTTTTCTGCGCTGAATAAACAAAACAGAAACAAACAGACAAAAAAATGAGCCAAATGCTCAAGGCTTGGAAAACAGTTGTCTTCTCTGTTGGCTTGGACTGGAGTGTAGTAGGTGTTGTCTCATCTCTCTGTTCAAAAGCAGTGGCTGTGGTTGCTAAACTCGGGAGGGCTGGGGTGTAATGCCAGCTGCTCTTTGCCCCACAAGTACATCGACATTGGGAAGGCTGGGGCTGAATAGACAGCTTCTGATATTCCAGCATTGCTCAGTAGTAAAGGGGATGGATCGTGCTCTCAGTCCAAGGACAAGTGTGGCTAGGCTACATCTACATCACATAACACTCCACTGTGGCTCTGCCCTTCATTAAAAATCATTTACACGTGTCTTCTTCCAGTTCTCAGTGTCTAAATTGAGGAAAGGCTGTGACTTAGCCCACCCAAGTGGTGTTTTAATGGCATTCATATGGCTTTATGATTAATTCCCTCTGATATAGTTAAAGGAACCTGGGAGTGTTCGGAGGTTGCAGCTTTTGTTGGGATGTTATGGGAGAATTGGTTAGAGTGAAGGGAGCTGGGCTGGGAGGGTGGTACCCATGCTGGCTCCTGGTCAAGGTCTCAGTGCTCTTAATCCTTCATAGTGTACTTAGGTGTCTTGAAAATTGGTGGCTGGCATGACCCAAAATGACACAAGAAAACATGTTAATGATGAAATAGGCAAACACTGCTCTAGCACTCCATCTCACTTCTCAGCCTCACTCTACTTAGCACCCTAGGTTTAGCCTTTGTGATCATCCATCATGAATTAGAAATGCTCCATGATATTTTAGCTTGCAACAGAACTGATGCAGTTTGGAAACTGGAAGGCTGTGAAAAATTTCCTCCCATGAAAAAGCAGGTCCCTGTAGAAGGGAAAATTTGGGATTACTTTGCCAAAGGATCTCAGATAGCTGGATACCGTGAATAATATAAACTAATAAGATCTATGAGCCGTGTGTATCCATAATGAAGTTGAAATGACTAGCCTAAAGAGTGGGTAGTCAGGAAAAGAGAATCTTGTGAAGAAATCTAAGAGCCTTTTTATACATATATTGTCACTGAAAGAAAATATCGATATCCATCAGACATGATTCATAAAGGACAATTGATCCAGGGCAGAGCTTTCTTTTCATAAAACACAGAGTGGGTGTTTTGTAGTACTTGCTATGCATTTCCATGCTACAGCAGACGCAACTCAAACTTACTGACTAGCTGGCTAATGCAAAATATTTAGGAAGATGCAAACCTAGAAAGATCACATTGTAGAAGGCTTCTCTGTAATTGCTGCAGTGACTACAGCAATTTCTTCTCCTCTCTGTACAGGGGGAGAATGTCAAGAATAGCAGAAACCATTAAGAACCTGCGGGAACATTTTGATAATGAAAGTCACAGGAGATACAACTTTCCCATTTTGCATCCAATTAGAAGAGGTTACCAAAAGGCAATTTAGAAGAGACGTGGACATGAAGGATAGGATAATAATTTCTTCCCAAGGGTTTATCTTGGCTCCCACTGCACTATTACAATACTGATAGAATAGGAACGTGAAAGAAGAGTATTGTTTTTAATTTACCTGATAGGAACTGCTATAGTCTAAATTGAGTCTCAGCTATAGAGTACCACTGTGTTTGTGGAGAAGCTAATAAGGGGACATAGTGATGGCTTTTCAAAGCCATGCATCCATGAAAAGGTCATATTTGTCTGTACAGTACTCTGCCTATAGCTTTTGAAATATCACTTCTGTGATGCAGTTTGCACTTTCTAAGAAGTAAATAGAAATTTATCAAGGGGTTATTCTGAAGGAAATGGAAGCCTTCACTTTGCAAGTTATTCTAAAAATAATGTACTTTTCTGTTCATCTTCTGTTCATTTACTGCTGTGTTACCCTCCGCTTTCATCTTCCAGAAACTGATCCAATCAAACACTGAGGCACTTAAAGTTGTTAAATAGGGCACGGACTCCCTGGATTCCTCCTCAAGAATCAAAAGAACCTTGGAGAACAGGAAGATAACTCAGAGGAGTATCTTCCTTTCCTCCCTTGCTCTCTAAGAAACTTTGTTCCCTCTTCCTAGACAACAGCAACTGCCTTTGTGATTGACCAAAACTGCCCAAATTGGAAGCTCAGAATGAAAATAAAGCATTGGACCCTGCCTCTTGACTCCTTTGTATTTCATTAATTTTGTGTTTCTGCTTTGTCACAGATGTCCACTGCCAGACCACAAACTTGAAACAGCCTTTTATGGATCAGGGCCCTGATGTGCCACGGGGTGTTTCAATTTACAGCCAATGCAGCCCAAGATCTCCCCTGGGAGAATGTGGAGTAGAAAGCCCAGAACACTCCATCTGAGGAAGCCTGCTGTGTGTGCCTCTCTGTCAAAGGGAGCCCAGCAAGCCTTCAGGCATGATGGAGTAATTCTAACGTGGTCACTCAAATTCCCTTTGGGATTACTCTCTCTGTTGGAACCTTTCCCTCCAAAGCTGAAACAACAGAAACTCCACCTCCAAAACCAAGAAAGTGAGCTGTCATCATGTCTTTCTGAGAACAGAAGGGTCTTCTGAGGAGCACGAAGGAACTTGCATTGCTAATCTCTCCTGGGGTTAACACAACACAGTGCCTCAGGGTAAAGTCTCTTTGGGGGTAGGTATTGTGCAGACAACAGGTGGGAGATAAGGAGATGAACAGAATATCTGGATTATAGGGGTAGATTGGGAACAGCCTATTGTGTTAAAATACAAATGTTATTCTGTACCCATGCACTTGTTCATAAACACTCACTCTGAGCTCCTCGGCTCCTTCATGCTTTCCTACAAGCACTGACATTCTTGATTTCAGCATGGATAATGACATTAAATAGATGCATGTTTCTGTCAAGGTCACATATTCTATTTTGTGCACAGACCTCTGCCCAGATGGTGTGACTGCCTGTTGTGTACCTTTATTCAGCAAGAACTACCTCCATGACTCAGAAGAGGGAAGATTTTGAGAAGGTTGATCCATTACCATGAAAGTGTGTTCATGATTACTACCCAGAAAGGGTACAGCCAGGAGGGAACAGGAGTCCTTGAGCACCTGTTTTTCGTCACAGTGACAGTGCAGGGCTGTCGTCCCCTGGAAGACACGGTGACCAAACCACCAAGGTCAAAACACCAACACACCCCTGTACTACAAGCTTATGTCCTCCAGTATAGCACAGGCTATGCTGGCAAATCAGAAAGATGCTCAGGTGGGCAGGTAGTACATGTCACTTCAGCACAGTATGAAGAAGAAGTCAGAGAGGCGCAAACTAATGCTACCTTAGGAAAGAATTTGCCATGATTTGACCATCTGGAAGGACTTCAAAGAAACCAGGCCTCACTAGTGGCCCCTTGAAGACAAATTCCCATATGACTTGCAGGGTGTCAGAAACAGAGGTCCTGACATAGCCAGGGTTCCTGAGGAAAGGTAGACATGGCTCTGAAACCCAGCTGAGGAAGAAATTAACACTATGGCTTTTGGACAGCTACCTTGTTGTGAGAGGCTCCCCCACTCCACCAGTGAGGACACATGCAGTTATTAAAAATACCTTTTTCCTGAAAGACATGCAGAGTTTCT
This sequence comes from Neopelma chrysocephalum, assembly GCF_003984885.1. Classification (NCBI taxonomy): domain Eukaryota; kingdom Metazoa; phylum Chordata; class Aves; order Passeriformes; family Pipridae; genus Neopelma; species Neopelma chrysocephalum. The sequence continues at coordinate 52,254 of NW_020925079.1, forward strand.
CTTAGAACTTTGGACAGAAGGAGACGATCCACAACATGTTAAAGGTAATGAGAGATGACCTTGCGAAATTCCTTCAGAATAATTACAAACAACAGAAACATGTGAAATAGATTTTGTGACTGGTATTCCATCAGAGTAGACTGCCACACGTTTCGTGTTCTTTTTTATGACCTCAGGAAAGCAAATCTTGAAATAAACAGATCCAAACCATTGCCTTCACACTTACATCCATATACTTTATACCCATACAGGTATGTATGTTTATACATAAACCACTATTGCCTCCTCATATACAAATGCTGAGGAAAATGTTAGCCTTACAGATTTATTCTTACACGCACAAATGTACAGATATTTGTATAATAAGCCAATGTCCTTAAAACCCTTTCACTCTGGCAGCTGTATTTAAGCTATATAAACTGTTGCACTTATTCCTTTGTGACTGATGTCAGCTTCTTCCAATTTTAGTGCTGCTTATACCCATCATTGCCTTTTACCTCCCTGACCTCCTTGAAGGAAAAACAGAAAGAAGAAACCCCAGCACAAAAAAGAATTTACTCTTTTCTAGTGGTGTTATCTCAGAAGTTTGATGTACAAATTTCCCAATGGAGCAGCCTAATGCAGCTGAGGTTCTCAGTGGCAACCCAAGCTCTCCTTCAGAGCAAGACTGGGGGACCAAGAGTGCAGCTACAGAAAACCCCAGGATATTAAGTGGTTTGAAACAGAAATTTCATGCCACACCAGCTTTAGACTGGGAATCATACAAAAGACTGAAAGCTCTGTCTCTTTGGAAATGTTACCTATTCACATGAATTTGCCCTATCTGTGAAATTTAACTACAGGAAACAGGATTTTCCATGCCAGATCAAATCATAAATGTACTGAAATTACCACTGCATCGCCCACTGTTATTCATGCCCACTGTGGAGAATGAAACTGCAACATGCTGCAACTGTGGTAGGTTTTAACAAGGAATTGACGTATCTTCACTGCTGCTCTTTCAGTAGCATTTCACTAACTAGTAGCTTTAAACTTATTTTACAGTAAACAAGAACTAATTATCTGACCCTGCCGTTATTCACTCACTGTGTCCTTAGAACAAAGCAAAATGTTCTTTCCAGAGATGATTAGTCAGAAAAATAAACCCACTGAAATAGTAAAGCAAAAAACACACGAGCTGGCATAGGGTTTTCCTTTGACCCACTGTCCCACCAAGGCCTCATGTACATGGCTTTCCTGAGAAAGCAGCCTTTCAATCCATGGAAGGGATGAGTTAAATGCTGACAGTTGGAAGATGTCAGACTAATTTATTAGAAGACCAGGAGCTGGGAGTCCTGCTGTGCTAGCATAAGTGGAACCTGAGTAATTGCTTTCACCATCTGAATTCCCTCAGCTTTGTCAACTGGTTACAGTATTCTCCTCTTACCATCCTGCCCCAGGTGACTCTACCTGGTTACTATCTCATAAAAAATTGTGTTCTTTCACCCCAAAATAGCTGTATTTCAGAAATTGCTGAGCTGTCACCAGTGTATTTAGATTTTAATACAAAACACTGATTCAGGTTTGTATGATTCTGAAAATTTAAAGTGGACTTTTGTCAGTTATAGCATAAATAAGTACAGGGGAAGAGGATTGGGTTCACTTTAGGAGATGAAAGAAAGAAGAATTTAGCAGAAACTTAACTTGCTTGTTAAGATTTTAGGACACAGATTATCTACTGGCCAGATTGCTTGCTTCATATATGCAAAAATGTTCCCATTAAAAATATTCCGTAAACCAATGGCCCTCACATCATGTTATATAGAAGGTTTTATTGCTCAGCATGGAACACTTCCATCAAAGCAGTTCAGTACTGTGCTTGAGAAAATGTGACAGGCAAAAAGTCTTTCTGTGCTTCCTTTCTGTGTGCTGTACCTGGTCTCCATTTAATATGCAGGTTGGAATCTGTTATTGCACAATGAGAAGACGAAGTGTTAGGAAAGTGCCTTGCTGTGCCAAGCTTGGAGCTTGTAAGTTAATAACTCCGGAAAGAAGGGATGAGCAGTTCAAACTGGCACATTTTTTATCCAACTAATCCTTCTTTTTAAAATTTCTGTACAGGTTTTAGAGGCCAGCTTGAAAGTCTGCAGGAAAATTAGTCTGAAGTAATCTGAAGCTGGACAGGTGACCAACACTGTGTCTTTCTCTCCAGCCCAAAGCTCAACAAACTTGCTCTGTACTCCTCTGAAAAGAGAAGCCACAGCCAAGGTGAGATCAGCCTTCTACCTGTTCTTTATCCATATTCTTGCCTCCAAATGGCCATCATATCAAACTGCTAGATGGACAGGAGGATGCACGCTGCAGAGAATATGCTCCGAGCACATCCAGTGCCATGGCTGCTGGCTCACCATCTTGCACGAGCAAACATATCTGAACTGAGAATCCTGGTATAAGACAATGAGATTTTAAACATGAATACATGCAGAGCTCTGGCTGTTTTCCGGAGGAACTGCCTCCACAGACATTTTAGGGAGCAGCCCTTAGTGGGCAGCACAAACCAGCATGATGGTAATGTTGCAAGGTACAACTACACAAACGCTTTGACACATACTCCCACAGGCTCTGTCTCTGTGCAGCCTCTTCATTTTCTCCCGCGAAAAGTGCCCAGTTTTTGACCCAGCTTAGTCCTCAGAGCACAGGTTTCCAAACTGCTGTTGTCCATAGAACCAGTAAAATAAGGTGTGGAATCACTCTTGGTCTCTACATCCGTACTGTGCTGCTGGTGGTTCCCACACAACAGGAATTGTAGTTATTGTAGGCAGCCCGTATCCCACCACTTTCCTTCTCCCCTCTTGCACCATACAAACCTTCCTGTACAACACCTCCACCAGAAGGCTGTGTGCAGTGCTGATGATTTTAACCTAGGAAAGCTGATTGCCTTTTAATTTCTTTCAATGTATGCTGTAACTTACAAACAAGAATGCAAGTTTTGGGACCAACTTTCTAAAGAAACGGAAAGCCGCCAAATGTATGCTATCGGGGTGAGAAGCCAAGATTCCTTTAACAAGTCCCAGGAGAGCAAAAAAGACCACCACAATTTCATTCTCTATCCTTGAATATATAGTTGACTGAACCCATAAAATCAAGGCATTAGGGTGAAGTTTCAGATTTACTTTTTCCACTGCAACTCCTCAGCAGAAGAAAGTCATAGGGTCATAAGACACCTGCTTCAGATCACTGCAGTCCTAGGAAACAAGGAATGGAAAAACCTCTTCCATCCCCAAATATTTCTGATGTGCTTAAGAATGTTCTCTGCAGTCCTTTGTAGTGAGAGCACACAGGGCTACAACTGCTGTTGTTTCATTCACTTCATTCAGCAGGAAAAAACATATCACAGAGAGCTTCATCATGAAGGAAAATGAAAGTTGTAACTTAAAAGCATGTGGCAATAAGAGAAGGGGGAATGGCTTTACACTGAAAGAGACTAGGTTTAGACTAATATTGAGAAGAAATTCTTTACTGTTAGGGTGGTGAGGCAGTGTGACAGGTTGCCCAAGTAAGTTGTGAATGCCCCATCCCTGGCAGTTGTTCAAGGACAAGTTGGAGGGAGCTTTGAGCAACCTGGTGTAGTGTAAAGTGTCCATGCTCATGGCAAAGGGCTTGGAACTAGGTGATCTTTAAGGTCCCTTCCGACCCAAACCATTCTATGATTCTATGATTACACAGAAGAAAATAAATATATATGAAACAATCCTAGGGCTGGAGTAGAAGAGAAAGTGGGAAGTATTTCTGCCTGCGAGGGGTAGCATTAGCAATCAGTGCCACTAAGTCTCACACTACGAAACCGGACACAAAAGCATGAATTTTCTTCCTCCTCCCTTGGATTACTGACTCCTCAACCAGATCACCAGTCCTTTATGTGAAGCTCAGAATGCATCATAGGCTTTTCTTTCTCCTTTATTTAAGAATGGAGGTCCACGCTCTCAAAATGGTTTGGATTTTGAGGAGTGTAGGTATAAGTGCACATAAAAGGGTAGGGACCTTCAGTTTTGTAAGACACTCCACAGCTGATATCTCAAAGATGGGATTTTTTAAAAACTTTTAGATCTCTGAATATCTGTCTGTCACTGGAACTCCTAAAAAAGCAAAGCATGACACATGTCTGTTCTCTCGTGAAAGCCCTGGGGAAGAGAGCCTACTGAATCACTCTGCTGTTCCCAGGTCTTTCCCAGTGTCTGGCCAACAGTGACAGTGCTGGCATGTTCTCTAAACATCTGCTATTGTCTGAGAAGTGGAAGGAAACAGTTTATTTTATCTCCTGTGGCTGTTACAAGATTGACAGTGACAAGTGTGAAATGGACATGTCCCACTGAAATTCAGAAAAGAAAAGCCCTAAGGAACTTAAGAGTAAGTACAGGGACTCAATTCCCTCATTACTCTGCAGAGAGACATTCACATCTGTTAGCAATAAACATTGGCTCCCTCCTGCTTTTCCTAACCAGAATAGGCAGCAATATCCAATTTTGCCCTCTCTCTTACATTACTTATTTTAGTGACTTGATAAGTACTAATCCCGCTACACATCAATGCTAATGAGAACAGAATGGAGAGAAATTACTGTTTTAAATTGCTCCAGGAATTATTCCTTCCTCCCCTGCTGCTAAGCATCAAAGGGAAAAGGAGGCCAAAACTAGCTCTTCTCACCTTGCTGGCAGAAAGTTTTTTGAATAAGCTATCAAATTTCTGTAATTTAACACACACTTAAAACTAATCAGCCTAATAGCTGTGAAGAAAATCCGCAAAAATCCAGAGATATGGCTTTGACCATTCCTCCTGATGCTGTTACAGTAGCTATTAGATGTGAGTTAAAGGCATTAATGTATAGTTTGCTATAAAGTACACACCATATTTTATAGCATCACTGGAACTGTAAGGGTATTTTGGACCATTGGTCTATCTCACCTGCCATCCTATTCCTAGCAGCCAGCAATACTTAATGTGTTAGGGAAAGGTTAATACCCTACCTCCCACAATGCTGCTACCTCACATTGTGTGAAGTGACCTTCCTGACTGCTCAAAACCAGGCTGGGTATATGTAGATTTGGCTCTACTAAAGACCTGGAAGGCTTTTCTTGATGGTTCTCAAGGGTGAAAATGTATAGTATTACGGCTATAATGCATGATTCCTTGGGAAGAATCAGTACAGAGGAAGAAAAGAGACGTTTTCCTCACTGGTACCCCTGCAGCTCCCAGTGTGCTCCTGAGATAAGCAGAGACACAACCTCTCTTTCCCAGGAAGGGGAACCATTTCTGGTTCTCTGTCTCAGCTGAGGGAAGAAACACACAAAGATGTCTTCACCTTCCTTATCTTCTTCCTATAGGTATTGGGGCACAGGACAAAGAGCCCAAGGTATTGTGACATGCATGGAGGCAGACAAAACTGTTTGAAGCCATACATTGTCTGGGGAGGGCAGGGAAGGTAATTCCAGGTAGAAAACACTTGTGAAGTTTCCTTCTCTTTTGCCCTGCCCAAATGTACATTTTGACCTTTCCGAAGGAAGGTGTTTAGATCTCAATACACAAAGGAGAACATGTCTCTGAGAGTTTTAATAATATATAAAAATAACAGTTGCACCTGTAGTGCAGAAATCCCACCCAGTCACTCCTGATCTCTCAACACAGGTTTAGACAGAAGCACATTTTTGTGCTGAGCTAAGAAATGAGAACTGTTTTTGAGGTCTTGCCAGCAATAATTTAAACAACTTGTATATACTTACAGGAGGAAGTGTTTGTTCCTTCTGTTGAAGACAGTATCCTAGGTATGGGTTCTGCAACACACAGAAGTAACAATAAAGTTGTAAGAGTACAGCCATAGCTACAGTATTCTACTGGAGGGGCCCAAACATCTTCTCCCAGTACAGCTTTCTTTTTTTCTTTTTTTTTTTCCCCCTCAGTAGTCAGAAACCCAACAAAGCAGAGAAAAAAAAATGAGATAGCTTGAGAAAGCAAAGAACTTCAAAGTTGGTTCAGCATGTCCTAGGCACACTGTGAATAATCAATTACAGCAAAAATGCTCTATAGTCCTGGGAGAGAAGGCCAGGAGAAAACTGGCAAAGAGAGAGTAAAATTTTCCGCTGTTTGTGACAGCATCAGGGGAAAGTGGAAAGCAGTAGGTCTTGAAGCTCCACATGCTGACCCAGGAAGCACTAACTTGTTATCTTCTTCTCACATAAGTTCAAATGAACAGTCAGGCATTCAGATCTATCACAACTACAGTTAAGGACCTCTGTGGCTTCAAAGAGAGGAGGGTCCATGAGTGTCACCACCTCTGCAGAGAGCTGTAGATGGAAGGGAGAGTAGCACACATTCCAGACCAAAGTGGTTACAAAGAAAGGAAAAAGGAGCATTCTCAAGGTAGTAAATAATCTTGTAGGACAGTCGAAGGAAACAGACCTCAACACGAATCACACAAAGGAAGCACTCAAAAGTTTTCAGAAGAAGCAGGTAGACTGAAGCTAGGTCTGAACCTCATGAACTGTAGGAGCCTGAATCATGCAGCAAATCAGAGCCATGCACTTGGGTGGCTTCATGGGCTTTCACTGTCTAGCAAGTTATATGGTGTCATGCATGAACAAAGAATTTAAGATTAGGCTTAAGAAGTACTTAAGAAGTACTATGAGCAGGAAGGAAGGGTTTGAAGAGAGAGCACTTTGCCTAAGGTGACAATGTGACATGCCAGTGTGGTGAGGGAAGAAGGAAGTACATGTGGCCAACAGCCAGCTTGTGGATCCTAGGGAGCAGGTCAGGCATACTGCACGCTCTGCAGTGAAACCTTGAATTTGTCATGCCATGCAGAGAAGAGGAATCTGATCAAGTCTGGTTTTAGGCAGAGTAAAACCACTCTTAGAAACTAAGACTGAAGCAATACTTCAAAAGACCTATCTCCTGGCAGTTTAAACACCAGCATTTCACAACAGCCTATCTTCAACTAAAGAAACAAACTAAATAACTTATTTTCATTTGCAAAGACTGGAAAGAAAAGGATGAGCAGTGCCCAAAACCCCAGACACTATTAGTCAGCAGGAAACTCATGTAGTAGTAAAGAAAGCTGACATGGTCTGGACCCAGGGTTGGGAGAGAACAGTAGGAAAAACAGCACCTGGCTGGGTTTGGGATTAAGCAGGTCTCTACTCCAGCCACGTATTGAAGACCTACTCAGAGGCCCACAAGAAGACCTCAATAAGCCACCAGTGAACATACTGCTTTTTCCTCTCCTTCAGGACAACTTGGCATGAAATCTGCCAGTGCAGCTACTCATTGGGAATGCAGCCAGTCTTTTGAACATCCCAGCTTCCTCCTCTCCAGTGGCACAACAGCAGTAAAGAGGAGAACAGTACTTAACAGCAGGCACTGGAAGGGGCATAAGCAGGGAAAGAGACCACTCAAGAACAAGACTTTAGTTCATGGGAAAGAAGGCAGCAAAGTGCAGAGACTGCATTCTTGCTGCACAAGGGAGAAGGCAAGGCAAGCCCAGTGGAGTCAGTGACCAGCGTGCCACCTTTTTTGAACAAAAATGGTTCCAATGGTTACAAGACACTTGCTATTAGCTATGTGATCTCATACATATCCAGTGAAGCACCAGTGACAGGCCCCACTGAGAGCATGAAAGAATACGGGCACATCCAATGTCTCTTCTGTCAGGTAGCAGTGCCAAAATTTCAGAAGTAGGTCGCCACACACGCAGATGCATCAAAGGAAAGGCTGCAGGCATGCTAAATGCAAAATCTGGCAATCACACTGTTTTCCTTGATCTAGCCTACAAACACTGTCATTTCACACTCAAACCTGTCTCTGCCAGACATAGCTTTCCCAAAAAAGCTAGCAGGACCCCAGCCTCTTTGCCAAGGAGGGTATGCGCATCTTGTAAATCCTTGGGCTGCTCGGCTTACACTCGTCTATCTGCAGCTCCCTCAGCCAAACTCAGTGGTAGAGACAACTGCTTGTACTGTGGCCATATATAAACTAACTCTACCAGTTAAAATAATGAAAGTGGTTTCTCACTGGGGTCAGTTCCAAGAGTAACTCTGGAGGTACACAATCTATAACTCCAGGCAGGATGCTGAAAGCAAGTTCCACCAGCCTGAATGGAAACCACCTGGAGAAGGCTCCCAATATGCCAAGGCAGCTTCAGAAGTTGATAAACTACTGTCATTGAATTACCTGTCTACATTCACAGACCCTGCAGAGCTGTCAGGAATTGTATGTAGAGCCCTGAGGAACAGAGCAGTCCAGGCAACAGACTTTCTTGAGGACACATCCATACCTCTATGCAGTCTGTAAATTCACATGCGGCTGCTAGGATTTGCAGGAGCAGCAAGTGCTTTTTTGAAATACACAACACAAATACTTTTTCACTGGGCATTCTGCAGCCTGACAACTGTAGGCCAAGTTATCTTCCTCAAAACAGCCCCAGGATATTAAAAAGTGTGAATTACCCTTCTTCATTCATTTCTCAGTCCCTGATGTGGCTCGAGTATGCAAGGTGATACACAGACACCGAGCTGCTGGATGTAGATGAATTGTTCTCTACTAAGAAGGAGCTGTTTCAGAGCTGCAGAAGCAGTTTCAAGAAGAAATGAAGAGAAAGAGACAGAAAGACTCCGTTAATTAAACTTACGTGAAGAAGTTTTTGTCCCTTCTGTTGATACTGGTATCTTGCTGGTGCTCTCTGGAAAAGACAAGAGGCAACAAGAAGTTATAATGTGGTGTCAGATGATCCTCTAACAGCTTTCAGCTCCAAGAATGGACAAGGTAAAGAAGAAAAAGTTGTTCAAAGAGGCAAGTTTAAATCCTGCTTCGGTGGGCAGAGGCTTCAATCAGACACCAACTTGCAAAAGTTTCCTTTTGAGAAAAAAAACAAAAAATGATAGTGCCTACTAGTAGAACTGAAGAAAAAAAGCCTGTTTCTTCTGAAAGAAGCCAGTTGTTCAATCTCTCCTTTTCCTCTGGGAATAACTGATCAGTGACAACAGGAGAAATCATGCAGATGGCTCTGTTTCTGGAAGTCGTCAGTGTGAGTATTCACTCCTTATGCTTCTAGGCAGTTAAATTTTGCAAAGACGTGTTCCTGTTCATATCACTTGAACTGCTGGTGAGTACATCCAATAATGTCACTTGACACTTCAGACAAATCTTCTAAGTCACACATGCAAACCTTGTCCCTCATGGACTGCTGGGGCCTCTGTGATGGAGTCACTTTGCTGAAGAGATGAGAAAAGTTGCTTTTCCATACTGGTCCTCCATATATTCCATACGCTATTGCCAGTTATATACTGGGGTGGACTTCTTGCACACACTTGTTGAACTGGCTGATGGCTAAGCGGAATGACACTACCATGCTAATTTGCTAATGCAAAATGCAGGTGGGAGAAAGCAGAATGTAGAAAGTCTTTGTTTAGGCTTCACAGACTTGTACAGAGACCTTGTTTCACTGACAGCATCAATTTGTGCCTGCTCTGCTGTCCCCGCAAGCCACAACTGTGTGCAATTTCTTAGGTGTGAACAAATCACTCTTCAGTTGTATTCACCAATAATCTTGAACTTCTCCAAGTTCTCAAAAAACATTTCAGACTTTTAGTGGTGCAGCTTAATGCAGCTGCACAAGTTTCAACTCTGCAGCTGGAGAAATGTCCTGAATGCCAAGAAAAAAGCCTTGCCCTGAATTCTCAAGGCACACCAAGAATCCTCTGGTAGGTCAAACAAATAGAATAGAAAGAGCCTCGTAAGAGATTTAGGAAAAGGAAACTCAGGAATGTTTTTACTCTGTTTTGCGAATCTGGATTCCAGTGGTTCTCTCTTCACTGTCTCCAGAGTTCACAGAAACTTGACCAGAGACAAAATTCAGTCCAAGTGTTTTCCCTTCAACATTCCTCTCATTAAATGTTAATGCTGATCCTGTATTTCAGTTTCTTACATGTTAGCTTTTCTTTTTTTTATACTTTTTTTTCCAATTTTGGTCCAGCTTTCTTTGCAAATCTATTGTTCACCTGGTCAGTATGTCCCAGTTTCATCTCGCTAATGTGAGAGAATGTGTTATGCAGCACTTCCTAGACAGCCAGTGATGTGTGGCATGGAAGTGAGTACTGTAAGTAAAATTTTTGAGGTCAAAACCTTTGCATTAGGTCTTGGAACGCAGTGGCCCGTAGCCAGGCAGCTTTCAGGACCATTTTCTGGGTATAGAGGCAGTTTGCTGTTGTGCAGCTGGGTTGTCTGAGCAATTAACCTCTCTTAGTCACAACAGGAGATAGGAAAAGGTCTGACAGCTGTGTAGCTCAGCATCTGGCACAACTGGAGCAAATTTTTCCTTCACCACTAAAGAAACCATGTTCCACTAAGAGCCTGTGCCGAGCTTGATGGAGCATTTCTTACTGGCACCTCCCCAACCCAGCTGCGTCAGTATGAACGCTGACTGACGGGAAGCTTCCCTGCAAGTGGAAAACACAGCCAGAGCCTCCTACACCTGAAACGTGCTGAGAAATACATTTGGAAAACATGTGGCAAAGTCACACATTACCAAGCCCCTCCAGTAACATTCATGTTAGTAACATTAACAGTGGATGATAACGTTTGGCAGATGCAACATTTGTGTGTATTGCTTACTGGAGACAGTACACCACAGCAGTAAGAAAGGCATTTTTCAATACCTGAGAAGGCTAGCACATAGCCTTCTGAACAAGCTAGCACAAGCTATCTGAACACAAGAAGCAGAGAAAAAAAGAGGCTTCTCATAGGAGGCTGTCAGTGCTTGCCTGAGATGAAAGAGCTGGAAGCATTTTTCAATCCTGATACTTTTGCTGCCGAACTCTGCCAGGGTGTGGAGACGGCAGTCTGCAGCCCTGGCTTCCTCATCATGTTTAACTCCCCATGAGGAGCAGCTACCTCAGAGGCTACATCCAGTTCTGTCCCCTTGACACTTCTAGGAACACTTAGTCTTGGTGGAGTGCTGTTTCCTGAAACTGGATATGTTTGTGCTGGGATTTTCTTTTGTGAAAATATTGAAGGATAGACGAGAGATCCTTGTTTGGGGATGCTTTAAAGGACAGGTCCCTGCAGCCTCTCAGTCCTCTATTTCCTTAGTACTCTGGCCAGCAGTATCTCCTGCTGTCTCTCTGACATGCTGAGGAAGCAAGAACTCCTTCAACTCCCACAGGACTCACAGCAAAGCCACCACCTTGCTGGCCTTGATATCTTGATCCATCCTTCAAGATAGGGAGCTTTGGGCTGCTGAGAGGACACAACTCATTTCCTGGGCAGGAGATCCTTCTTCTCAGGGAAGACCTTTTCTTTAGGGATAACCAAATATTTAACAGCCCTATAGCTGCTGTTCTGAACAGTCCTGTGCAAGCCCTCACAGCCCTTTTTTTACCCCAGTTCGTTTATCAAAGGCCTAATGCAAAAAGCCTGCTCGAGCAAACTGAAGGGATCTGGTTGATCTTGTAGGTTTTAATTCAGGCCTCGAAGGTGGTGGCTCTGGGAACCCTGAGAGGGACAACAACCTGGGCTCTGAGGGGGATTCAAACACCATGAACACCAGTTAGTTGGAGCTGCAAAAAAAGCTTTCTGTCACCCTGAGGTGTACTTTGTGGCAGTGATACAAGTTTTAAGCCTTTTGCATTGGTTGTGCTATTCAGGTGACACCACTTGAATTACACAAAGATTGACACAAGCTAGTGCACACCTTGAGGAAAGAGGAGCATTTGAGACCTCTGTATTTGGTCTGTAGATGGCAGAGTGGGGAGTAGGTGTGTAGAAGGTCAGTAATACCATAGTCAGAGGCCTCAGAGGCATGCAGGCACAGGTGGTCAAAGACGTAGAGAGATCCAATGGCCAAACTAACTTGTTGTTTTTAAAACTATCATGCTTTTTGCCTTTTTCCTCCAAGAAACTACCGACCTGAATCAGACTAAAAGAACGCTGCTCTCAATCCTAAAAGGTCAAACTGCAAGGAAAGGCTAAAGGGTACTCTTAAGAGAATTGCTATACCCAACTGAGTTATGGCCACACTTCTTTCTATGTGAAAGACCAAATCAGTGACATTGGCCCAGGTATGCTGATTTGCACCAGTTGAGAATCTGACCCATTATAGCCAGTTCAAAACAACCTATGGGTCCAGATGACCTATAACTGCGCTAGAGAGAAGAGATACCCTGATCCCCTGCTTTAATCAAGTCTTGGAAAGAAGATGGGTCTTTTCTTGCATTTGAAGTATTTCACAGTTGGTCACATGCTCTGTGGGTGCTAGATACTGAATGTTGTTTTTAATTCACTTATTTCTCAGCTATCTTCTAGAGGCTAAGCTACTGGCTATCGTCAGAAGAGGAAGACCAAATTAAAATTTAATGAATGCTGAATATCAGGTCCTTATTGATTACTGCACAACTCAGAGCTGTTACTACTACTGCAAGTCCTATAGATGCAACCAGAAGCTTGCACAGGCCACTGATGGTGTAGCTAATGAATTTCCCCAAGGCTTACCTCTGCTGACATTGGGGTACATGAACAGATCACCTGAGTACTTGTACTCATCAATTCAGGCAAAGTTGTCCCAGCCACCCCCGCTGATGAATCAAATTACATCAATTCACTTTGCACAGACAATACCCTGCACACAACCCAGAAGTTATCCACCACTGTAGGCTTCTAACCTCAGAAGTATTTCTGCACGAATCCACCCTTTTGCACCCTGAGACATGCTGCACAGCAAACAGCCTTAGAGAGGTAAAAAAAAATCAGGTCAACAGATTTTAATGGAAAACACACCACATTCAGCTAGAGCATGCTCGACACTTTAGAAAAAAAGATAACTGTGCTAGTTGCCTAAAATAAGGGGGTTTGTGAGAAAGTTTTAAAACATGAAATTGAAAGCTTTGGTTGTGGTGTGAAATATTCTGTCAGTGTCGTTTACTAAGCATAGTCTTATGTTCATGAGAAAGTCCATGAAAAATTCACTATGAGAATTTTGCCTGGATAAAGTAACAAATTAGAATGCAAAAGAAAAAAAAGCCAGTTGCTATTGCATTAGCAAACCTGTGCACTATGTATACACTGCCAGGAAAACTTCATGCTTCTATTCTGACCTCAATTACAATCTTTCTAAGGGATGTATATATGAATACGAGTGAACGAAAATAAGAAGGTAGCTCATATCCTGTGGGCAAGTTATACTCATTATAAATTTAAAAGAGAGCAGAATAGCTCCCATCGCTTTCTATTAAGACTGGTTAAAACTGTGTTTATCTAGCTATTTTTATATTTGTTGCATTTTTAACCCACACATGTGGCTCTATAGACAAGGCTTTATGTTTCTTTCATTAAAATTGGGAAAATTTAAAAGTCTATGAAGGTTAATAGAGTTTGTGTGGGGTGTGTATGTTTACGTGTAGCAAAAACTTGCATAAGAGCAAATTTGGCAGTTTTAAATAACAGCAATGTTTATAATAACAGTAACAACAAGAAGGACGGGAGTTACTATTGCATTGACTATTACTGTTTCAGACTGGAAAGTTTACCATTTCTGGGAATGAGACTGGGGAAAATTAAGGTCTTTGGTCACTGAAAACAACGAAGAAATTTTTATAACTGTTTTATTGAGAAGCACCCATTTTTCTATCTTTGGAGCAGGGAATTGAAATCAGCAACTTTCAGACGTGTGACCTTAGTGGTAAATGCTAGGCTTTTTCTATACTTGGGGAAAAACCCCAGCACATTTGCCTTGTTCTTCATATGTTTTTTCCTAATGCCCATTGCTAGTTGATGTTAGAGACAAAGCATCATGTTAGATAAATCTTTGGTCTGCCCCTGGAGTTCTCTTTCATGGCATACACCAGCAACAATTTCAGCTAAAACAGTTAATGTTTGACAAATTTTAGGGACTTTAAACCAGGCTTTTTAAACTGAAAAGCACTAATCTTTCAATGGAAATAAAAATAACCCTGTTTCCAGAAATGCCATCACCTCCTCTACCCTCAGTCTTAAAGTACCCAGTACAAAGGGAAAGGAGGATCTCGTTTGCAGATAACAGGGCACGCATAATAAACATGACCAGGTGAGGTCACCAAATTAAAGCTCATAATTTAATTTATGGTTCGCATATCAGAGCAGACCAGTATGACCATAAGAAAGGCAGGCCCTCTGAATGCATTTTTCTTCACTTCATTGTCATCCTATCTGCTGGAGGTGGAAGAAAGCAACCTCTCTGCCTACCTTGAGATATTCAGCCCATTCAGATATCCACACTTTAGTTTTCTACAGGGGCTCCTGGGCTGCACTGGACCCCAAGGGCTTCTCCAAAAGCCCATTAACAGGTAATAACAAGTAAGGGTTAAGGATGCTGGTTTCTGTTCGTTGTTTTGCGTTTTTTTTTGTTTGCTGGGGTTTTTTTGTTTGTTTGTTTTTTTTTTAATTTAAAACTCTTTCTCATGAATAGTGCAGGACCTCCCAGATATACAGAACCTGAGTAATGACTGCCCTTCAGGGCTCATTACCGAGTTTGGACCTCAAATCTGTCATTAAGCTAGCAAGGGGAAGAGGTCAGGGAATGCGGGGGAAGGAGGGGTGAGGAGGTCACCCTTGCAGGGGGTCTAGCCCTGTTTGCAAAGCAGATGTTGCCCTTTGAGGCCTTAGGGATCTATTGCTCTTCAGTCACCAGATGTTGCCCATGCTGTTCCTCAAATCCAGGTGGAAAATTCCATCATTAGCAGGAAAATTATGAACAATTTTACTGGCAATTTATAAGCAACAATAAGAAGAGGGGGCTCAGATATATGTGTAGCAAATAAAAATGCACGATTGATTTATTCAACCAGTGAATGCTGCCATGCCTGAGTGTAGATTATCAAATATCACTGAGATGTTCCAGTTCAGATATCACTGAGTTTCCAGTTCAGATCTTTACAGACAAGAGCCAGCTGCCCCATTTAGACTGGATTCAAGTTTGCCCTGTGTTCAAGGGAGTTTGCATGCATGCCTGTATTCTAAACAACTTACATTTCATAACATAATTAGACAGATTCTAACATATCTGTTATAAATGCACATAACAGGGCTTGCCCACAAACATTTTCAATTAAGGCCAAGCCCCTATCTCCCTGTAGTGGGAATGTTTTGCGGTCATTCAGCACAGACCAAAAGGAAGTTGAAAAATCCATGTCATGAAGCACAGGAATGAGGTCCCACATGCACTCCCCAGCCATGACACCATTCCTTGTCTGAGAGAGTAATAGAGGACGGTCAGGCATTTTTTTTTGCATTTATCTGTATCACTGCCCAGGCACAGTGCCTACAGCTGAGTTTTGGAAACTCCAGTATCTTGGAAACAGTATAGGAACTTTCTATATAAGCAGCTAATGAGCAATCAAAATTTGTATTCATGGAAACCAAGAGCATCTACAAAGCTACACAGAAACACCTACCCATTTTTCCTCCTAATAACACTCCAGTAAATAACACTTGATCTTTTATATCAGTCTCCTGACATCTGCTCATGATTATAATACCATACAGCTAGTATGAAATCTTAGCACTTGAGATTCTTTAGTTGATGAAACAGAATAGCAAATACACAAAGTGAATGCAGTAAAGCAATTGCTGTGTGACTACAAAACTGCAGATAGCCAAAGACAAATCCCACTGGAAAAGATCTACATTTGTTTTTCTGTTTATTTAAATGCCTGTCTCCTATTTCAGAGCACAATGTGAAACAGAAAAGCATGCCTGGTAAATTTACATTGCTACAACATTAAACCCATCTAAGATATGCATGGAACTTCAGCTTTGTTTGCTAATGAGGGCATGTTTGATACTTCACAGCCGGCTGGAGTTTGAATTATTGGAGCTGAATTAGTCAAAGTCACACTTGGAAAACAAGATTTCAGCTGAACTACTGCCTCCAATGCCTCTCCAAAGGAGAAACAGTACTGCTAATACATTTGTGTAGAATGGAACACTCAGAAAATTTCATCAGAAGCAATTGGAACTTCCTATAAGTGAAATGGCCCTGTAAAAACAGCAATCTATAAGAGCTATAAATTTTTTGGATAAGTCTGAGTGCTATCTGCCTCATGACAAGCTCTGCTCCTCAAGAAATAATTTTAAATCACAATATCTTATCAAAGTACTTGAATTACATTCAGACCTTTAAATAATATGCCTTCAGTTACATTCATGCCTTTGTATTTATTATTTTATAAATCAAAAGAAAAACCTATCAGCATATGTGAAAGTAAAAACAGTGGCAATCAGAGCCATTCAATTATTACTTAAGGAGGGGAGTGCTGGTTTAGCAGTTCAGACTATGACATGTTTTAGGTTAAATAAAAGCTTCCCCATGTGCCCAAAATGCTCCCACTGTGTATTATGGGAATTAAAATAATATTCCCTTTTCTTAATCTTCTTCTTATCTTGACTATATAGACTGTGTCTTAGACTTGGTCTTATACAGAAAATGCTGATCTGTCCTGAGACATCAGTAGGAGACATTCCATTTGTCTGCATAAGGAAAATCGAACATCTCAACTACACAGAAGACAAGTCAGGTCCGATCACTTTTCTTAGTACACCTAATAGATTTCAGTGCTTCCACTTCCACTTCACTTGCAAAGCTTTCCCCTTCTCCAAACCCTTTTGTCCTGATGGCAGCTCTAATATGTGGTCTTCCTGAATGTGATAGTAAAGTAAAAAGTCAAGCCTTACCATTGGTGTCTGTGATGATAACACTGGCTTTAGTACTGTCATTTCCTAGCTTGCTGCTCACTCTGCATACATATTCCCCAGCATCAGCCAATGTGGCTCTGTAAATGTGAAGCTCAGAGTATTTCCTGTGAAATCAGAAAAAAAAAACCAAACACATAAACATCCTGTACTGGAGTAACAGTCACTGCACCAACTAATGTACTTTCCTGCCCCCCCCAAAAGAGAATCTTGTCTTCCATTCTTACTGACAGATCAACACTATCCAGGTTTGAAAGAACAGAGGAGAATAAAAAAACATCTCTCTTTAAGGTTTCTTGGAAAAGAGGCACACTCATGGACTTAAATAAAGATACTTGTTTATGCTTTTTTGTACGACAGAAGTCTTTCCTCTTAAAGGAAATCCGGGAAACAACTGTCCAACAATCATCCTCTCACAGTCAAACTGTTGGCTATTCAGATGCCACAGAGATGGGTGTAATACTAAAATAGTATTACCCTTTCCTACAGGTTCACATTTCCAGCAATAGAGTTCTGGGTAAGTATGGTAGTTCCTAACATCTGACTAAATAATCATGAGATTAGGACACACCACTCTCTAACTCCAATAGTAAGTCATTCTCCAGTGCTAACAAAAAATCATGGGCAGGAACACAATTTGCATGAAGCTACATTTTGTTCCTGGCTCAGAGATGTAATTTAATCAGTCTCCAAGGTCTTAAGATTAGATTTTAAAATGCAGAACTCCTGCCTACCCATTAATTTCGTAAGAATATGTTCTGGTGTCATTCAAAGGGTCCCCAACTCATAAGATGGCAATAATCCCATTATCTAAACTGCAGAGAATTACTAGCTTGGGGAAAATGCACACATTATTACCGTTCCCAGTTACTGTTTGAAAGAAGTGCTTTGGGGAATTTTCTGTCTGTAGTAAAGCCTGCTCATTTATCTACAGAACAGTCACTCAGAGTGCATGAGCACTGGCTTTCCTAAATCGGCTTACCCTGACTTGAAGGACTGATACCCAGGAGGCATCGGTTGTTCACTCTAAAAGCTTGTAGTTACCATCATGTCTAGCTATGAGTGCTGAGCTAAACTATGTTTGGGGAGCTGCTTTGCTCCAGCATTGCCATGTCTCCCAACTCTCCACACAGAAATCACAACTGGTTACCCCTTCTGGGAATCGCTGAACAGGGCTCAGTTCAGACCACAAACAAGTCTGTTGTAGCAGAGGGAGCTTCTGGAGCAATCAAAATGTTCAATGTCCCTTTTCAGCCCGTCCTTGCAAGACACCCCTCGCTCCAGCACAGGAAACTATCCCATCTGCTACCAAACATCTGTTTATTGGCAGCTCAAGCTTCTCTGCCTCTATGTGAAGGTTTTACTGCTGAGGAGTCAGCACTGTGGCCCTTCTGGAATGAGAGCAGTGTGCTAGGTGGACGCCTCTCTGCTCGAAGCCCACATCACGAGAGTTTCCCCTCATGTCATGAAAGAGGACTGCTTTTTGAGGCCACTGGCCTTGCGAGAAGGAGGAGCAGTCAAGGCAGGATTAGCATTTTACTCAGGTTTACTGAAATGGTGAAGAAATGTATAGCTGAGTATTCGGGCTCCCTTCTCATGGTTAGGAGCACAGTTCCCAGCATGAATTAATCAACTGGGCTGCATTTCAGGTGGCATACAAGAACAGACTTTAGCTGGTGGCAACCATGAATATACGAGAAAAATGTGGTAGAGGCACTGACAGAAACGTCTGAAAGTTGAATGCTACTGTATCTTTGTGTGGAAATTTTGCACCTGACTGACAACTGTGCTTATGCAACAGTGAAAATGGCCTGCTCTTTAATCTTTTTGCCATCCATCCACATACCCACCTTTGCAAGGGCCTGTTAAGGGCCTCACCAGGAATATCTTGCCGTGTTCTATACCACCTAACAGCTCGCGTGGACATGTGATATTCCCTGTATTGCACAGGTTATGTTTCAGCCATATCTGCAGACACTTGTCTAGATGGAGAGCAAGCTGTAGCCTCAGGAAGCTCCAGAAGGCAATGTAAACAGGCTTAGTTTTTTGAAGAACTCACTTTAACCCAATGAGAAGGAAGAAGCAGAGCTGCAGCTATATCACTTTAATCTGGACACCCATTGTATATCTACTGCAGTCTCTCTTCATATATTAAGTAATATTGAGGCAAAAAATTTTTGTGGCATGCTTGGCTTTGTGAAGGGACTCTTTGCCCTGCGCATTTATTTTAATTGGCTTTGTTTTATGTGACACTTATGGGAAAAGGTAAGGAATTGTGTCTTCCTTTTATGATTTTATTATCATATTAAAATAGGTGAAGCAAACGGATTTCTTACAAATCCATTTCTAACAAGCCAAATTTACTCTTGTTTTTAGAAAAAACTCTGCAAGGAGTTTTGTCTCTGAGAGTGGGAGAAATAATATGAATATTTATAGCTTTAAAAATATCATTGAGATGTATCAGGACAGAATTCAAAACAGTCAGAGCAGAAGATGACTCATCAATGGCTGTAAATGAAGTAGTTCCCTAGCAATACTCCAATAGTACTCACTTAAAGCTCCTGATAAGGGATTTTGTATTCAAACGCTTGTCCTTTTCTCAAACTA
The DNA here is from genome assembly GCF_003984885.1 of Neopelma chrysocephalum. NCBI lineage: Eukaryota > Metazoa > Chordata > Aves > Passeriformes > Pipridae > Neopelma > Neopelma chrysocephalum. Next base: position 71,607 of record NW_020925079.1, read on the forward strand.
TACCATGCTCCTCCAAAAAAATGCCTCTCCCTGTAAGATTTGCTTCTGCTGTATCTTTAGCTCATTGCCACTATGACACTGCTGAGCTTGTATTCTTACATGAAAGGGAAAGAAATACATCTGCAGAATGCAGCCCCAGCCCACCTTATCTGACTGCTTGAATTCATTTTGCTTCCAGTCTCCATCTGTCATCCAGAATTGCCTGTCTGCAGGCAAATATCCAGGCTAAGCTTGGATGAAGCTCAAGGTACAGGGCACACGAAGTTTCCTCGTGCACTGCTGCATCCAAAGCCATCAGCTAGATGAAGTGACAAACACCTTGCCTCTGCTGCAAAAAAAACCCCCAACCCTGATAAAGGAGTCTCTTCCTATAATGAAGGGCACCTGACCCTGTACAGCACACAACCCAAACCAACAACGTACAGATCTCACCTGCGTTTGAAATCAGACAAGGAAAATTAAATGCTGTCTGTACAAGGGGACAGGCATGGGAACAGTTAGCTAGCAGGTGAAAAGCATTTCTCTGATGCCTGATTTTTTTGTGTGTCTCCATTGTCACAAATAGCTTAGATTCTGGACACACAAATCAGTCAGTCATGGCATCCTGAATCATCTGGAATCAGCAGCAGAAACTCTGACTCCACGCTCTTACTCTCACGAATTTGAGGTAAAAAGTGAGTGCTTCAAACGCCCTTCATTAAAATTTAAAGTTACTCAGTTTCCCTTGACTTTCTAGTGCAATGAGAAGGAGCACAGCCACTTAGTGTGATTCACCTGCTGTACTGTCATAGAAGCATAAAATCTCAGAATGGTTAGGGTTAAAGATCATATAGTTGCAACCCTCCTACCATGGGCAGAGACACTTTCCACTTGACCGAGTTACTGAGAGAGCCCATTCAGCCTCATCTTGAACACTTCCAAATATGAGGCATCCACAACCTTTATGGGCAACCTGTGGCTGTGCCTCACCACCCTCGCTGTAAAAAACTTCTTCATAATATCTCATTTAAACCTATCTTCCTTCGGAGTAATGACATATCCCCTTGTCCTCTCATTACACACTTATGTAAAAAGTCCCTCTCCAGCCTTCTTGTAAACCCCCTTTACCTACTGGAAGGCTGCTGTAAGGTCTCCCTGGAGCCTTCTCATCTCCAGACTAAACAGCCCCAACTCTCTCAGCCTCCCCACGCAGGAGTGCTGCTCCAGCCCTGTGATCAGCTTTGTGGCTTCCTCTGGACTCATCCCTACAGTTCCACATCTTCCTTGTGATGAGGACTCCGCAGCTGGATGCAGCACTCCAGGTGGGGTCATCACATGCCCTGGTTGGCTCTGCACCCTCTTAATCAACCCCCCTGAAATAATCCTAGGAATGATTCCCCAAGTTCGTTTGACACGCAAAGAAGTCTTCAGAAGGCTAAGCTTTGAGGAAGCCTGCATTGCCACAGGGTCTTCTAAACTCTTAAAGCACTAGGAAAACAGTCAGCGTCTGCTCCGCTTTGGCAAATCCTTTGATCCAGTAGTATTCACACTGACCATTGCACCCAATAAACACCAACCCGTCATATTACATTTTCCTTGCCCACTCCAGGTGCCAAGCTAAGGTCTTAACTTTCAGTTTCTGAGATAGATACTTCATCATACTGCCATATATCTGCAGTTTGTTAAAAACCCTAAAGCTATTTAGCTTCATCTCTGGCGATTTATCAGACCTCAGAAACATTTCTTTTTCCCCCAGCAATAAACAGGTTTTATTCTGCCATCACACAGTGAGAAAGGTGAATTCTTGCAAAATGTGACATTACTAAAAAAACGCACTGAGGTGTCCCCAAACTAAAATCTCAAAGTAGGAAGGCAAGAAAAATCCTTCAGATGTCATCAGATAACCCTTGTCTTTCCCTTTTTTGTACTCTGCGTCTAGTGTCTTTCACATCTCTAACTGGAAGTGCTTCTCGGTTCCACACTAACATTTCTAAAACAGAAAATAGAAGAAAGAAATTCCAACAATGAGTGAAATCTTCCTGACTGAGGTAGCACACGGAAGCGTGAAATACAGGTTAAAGCCTGCACTCTGTCCACTTATGGTGGGTGAACAGGACTTGGGATCTTCATTTTCCAGAAAAAGGCACAATTTAAATTCTTCTTTTTTCATTATATATATTTTGGGGAATTTTAAGCATTATTTTGGCATTGAAAAATAGTCTCACATGTTCCACATGCATCGATATCAAATTATTAGCTATCAGCAAGTGTCCCTTCAGACAGCTCCTCAAGGTTTTTTGGGGGCAAAAAAAAGAGACAAAGAAGTGAGCTTCAAGAAGACAGTTACTGATTCAATGCTGAACTGACAAAGTCCTGCCCCAGAAGGGGAAGCCCTGGCCCCAGTGAGTTTGGTCAATCAGCATCAGCCAAAATGTAAGAGGAGAAAACACTGATTGCCCCTCATAGGCAGCACTGCCTTGCTGGGGAAGCTGAGGGGTAGGCTCTGATCTGAACGTTTTCTTTAGAGAACAGACTGAAAATACAACTCTGATGGAGACATATGGCTCTGCAAATGAGTCCAGACAATTTGCCAGGCTATCTGCCACCTGGAACAGCTCCATTTCACAAATGCTGGAAGGAGGCATCACAGGTTCCTTCTTGACGTCTGTGCGACCACGGCATGGGACTGTGACGAAACTGATCTGCCCCTTTCCATATTTCACCTTGTGCTCCAGGCTGGGCTACAAGAAACTGTAAGGCAGGGCAGGATGTCTGGATTTTAACCTGGATAACTCTAAAAAGGCAAAGGTCTCTTTAATTATGGCTTCTGTTTTGCCTAATGAGATGAGCCCTGACAAAAAGTATGGGGTCACTGGACACCTTGGAAGCAAAGACCACTTGTAGAGCTCACCCTAAATCCTCAGTGTCTTGCATGAAGGGAAAGCATGGCCCAGTGTAGCAGACAGCAGCCTATTGAGAAGAGTGAGAGTTGATGGGCTGTGCTCAAACAGATTTTCATAGCTTCCTTTGATAGACAAGTGGTCACAATTCAGACTTTTTAATCTAAACAACAGGATAGAGACCAAACAGCAAAAGCTTTCTCCTGTCTCAGTGCACTGCGTAGTTTCTCCCCCGCAGAAACTAGGCACCACTCCATCTTCTGGCACTGGTCATCAGTCACATGTAGGGGACATTTTCACCAGACAGGAGGATGAGATTTACAGGCTTTGCTACTCATCCGACATCTGCTGAACTGTGCCTTGTTCTGCATGCACGGGAATGTCTCTGGTAAAGGACTACTGCATGCTTGCATAAGACATTCAAAGCTAATGCAGATAGCATTCAGCCCTTCTTAAGGACTAAAGGACTAAACTGCTTGCAAAGCAAACCTCAGAACTATTCCAAAATGTACAATCCTTTGATGGTTTTAAGTGTTCTTTGATTTTAGACAACAAATGTAAGGTATCTCTGCTCTTATCAGTAGTTTAAAAATGACCTGTCTGCAATGTTTACTGGTCAAAATCATAGCCTTTGGCTATCAGAAAAAAAAAAATTGAAAAGGGAGAATTAATTATGAAATATTTCTACCATACCAACACTTTGTTCATACTTTCAAGAAAAATAACATTGGTGTCTGTTTTCTTACATTTTCTTCCTCTGTAACTCAGAGCTTTGAGCTTTTTGTTGCTGCAATTAACAAAATGCTTATGTTCTCATGAACAGCACTCCCCAGCCCTCCCAGCCCCATCTGAGAGATATTACTCCGTACTTACTTTTGCTTTTTTGGGATCTTGATATTTTCCGGTCTGTTTTTTTTGGTTATCTCCTTTCCATTCTTTAACCATTTGAATCTGAGTGCGGGGTACTCTGAAGTGGTTTCACACCTTAGCACTAGCTTCTGACCCACAGCAGCCTCTTGGTTTTTCATTTCCTTCAATTTGGGAGGCACCGCTAAAGAAATAAAAGAACGTGCTCGTGATTAGGCCATCCTGAGAAGAGAAAATATGCCTAACTCAAGCTGAGCTAGGCAAGTCACAGAGAGCAAAACCCCAACCAGGCTAGCAACGCTTCTATACAAACCTCTGAAAAATAAGGATCAATTGCATGTTACGTGTGTCGTCCTTAGAGCATAAGGGCACATTTAATGACAGTCTGTTTTGCTCTTTGGAGTTCTCCTACATGGTCTTACATGCACAAGCCATACATGGCAAAGGCTCCAGGTGCAACTGATATGACAGGGAGTTAAAAGCATAAATATAAGCTCAACAGCTTCCCTTATCTGAGGGAAAGGCTTTTGCTCTGGCCAAACATTACAACCCACATTATACACCTACCTCAAACCTCAGCTTGGCCATATCCTTTTCCTGAGGCAAGAGACAATGGGCATGGGAGCCCATCAAGAGAATCAATATCAATTAAGGGTATCGTGGACCCAGAAGGGGACACTGCACTGAAAAGGCTCAGCCAAGATGCTGTAGGGCTCCAGCTGATGCATCTCAATTTCTACTGTGTTGTAGCAATAAACATTTCTTGTCTGTGTAAATCTCGAACCATTTCAGGCTTTCTAAGTTAAAGACCTCTAATATTCCATACCAGTACTGATCTTTGAGACAGGCTTCACAAGAAGATGCAATCCTTCTGTGACATGCTACCCTTCATTTGACCCCGTGGGTTAGCTGCAACCCAGCCACTGCTGTGCTCCAGTATTGAGGTAAAACACCTTGTTTAACCTTACTTCCCCTGAGGCTTAAGATAACACCTTTACCACACAACCAGGGAGGGCTAATTATGGGGAACTCCAGCTGGTCAGCTGATGGCTGATAGCCTCTAAGTCCATAGTGGCTCAGCTGTGCCCCGACTGAACCCGCGAGGAGTCACCATGTAGTACCTCCATCTGCAGGGCATTTGTTTCTTGAACAGCTGTAACATTGTCCAAGGAAACAAACGGCCAGCATGGACAAATGATCATCCATAACATGCAGACTAGGAGTACCCACAGGGAAACCAACAGGTCTCCAACATGTCCTGTACAAGAAAACATTCTAACAAATGGTAACATTCTTGATTATGTTTTAGTACTTTTTCCTTGTGTGTTTTAATTATTATTCCAATAATACGAGAGGCAAGCAGCACCATCATGACCATAATTATAAAAGCTTAAATGAACAACCGATATGCACCTGACTGATAACAGATTGACTGCTGAATGTAGCAGCATGGCCTGTCCCACACGTGAGGCAGCCTTCCTGATCCCAGGAAAGCCCAGGGAAACCCTGGAAACTGAGCCAAGAGTAGAGCAGCATGAACAGCTGTGGCTGGCAAAATGTGGTCTGCAGCCAGTGACCAAATGAGGTGATGCCTGACATGACACCTGCAGAAGACAGGATAGGGACAGAGCAGCCCTCCATAATTAAAAACCTTCTGACTAAGAGGAAGGTGATACTTTTTCCATGCATCCCTGCGTAAGTCACTGGCAAGAAGTTTTAGGCTACACATCAGCAAAATGTTTGAGAGGAAGATGTCTCTGGGAATGGCATCCATGGAGACTGTACACACGAGGTAGGCACATGTGGCAGGGAGGCACTGGGATGGATCAGGTAAAGACCCAGAATTTCATGATCACAGAGAAATATCCCCCAGAATGTCTTCTCATATGTTGGTTTCCATTTCCCCCCACTCCCCAGGATAATTTTGGAAATTTCAGCGTGTTCCCAAAACGCTATGAAAACAACTTTTGCTTTTGGAAAAACAAGTGCCCACGCACCATTCGGAAACCAATATGTTTAAATAAACATACTTTTATGAGTGTGTGTGTCTGCGTATATATACATACATTTACATAAGAACATGGTAAATATTGCCTGAATATAAAAATCTTTTTTACCTTTTTTTAAAAAAAAAGAAATAAAATTTCCAACAAAAATAGTTAGCACTAACAGCCTTACTACTGAGGCTTGTGCTGATAGTTTCATTCTGTCATTAAAGAGTTAAGGTTATAGCCTTTTGTCACTGTGTAAAAAAAGGTGTGCAGAGGTGTGAAATAAAAAGGCAATATTCCTTAACTTACCATATTTCACTTATTATAGCCCTACTCCATATTTTGCATAAATTAAAAGAATAACCACGATTGCAAGAATGAAAATTTTTGTGCTTAAGACTTCAACTAGTTATTGATTTTTCTTTCAATGTAGCAATGTGTAACTGGGAATAAAAGAGAGATGCCATTTTGTTCCTGAGTTTTATTTTAATTCAATATTATCTGCTCAAAATGACTTGCAGATTTTTTCCTCCATCACAAATGTCAATGAAAAAAAGAAAAGTGTTAAATTAATATGCTCAGCTCTTGCCATAATTCAGGAGTTACCAGGAAACATAAAAGAGGATTTAATCAATGGCAGTGACCCTCACTAATTCACAGTAACTTGCTGTCCAAGCATGCAGGCTCTCCAGGGAAAGCAGTAAAAGCTGTTCACAGACATGACAGAAAAGAGATTGTTTCTTTGTTTTGTTTTGTTTTTTTTTCTTCTTTTTTTCATTTACACTATGTTTGTTTCCTTTCAGTTGCAGTTTTGCAAAAATTAATCGGACCTGCCAGGCATATGAGAAAGCTTGTGCTGATGAAACTACAGCATTGTGCGCTTGGATCAAGATCAGCTACAGCTTCCACTGTTTCAAGTGGTAGCTGACTTTCATCACAGCCTGTGCCAATTCTATGGTGCTGGTAAGACAGCGGGGTGTCTGCGGGGTAAAAGCACTTCTGGAGGAGGCAAAAATGCTTATAATGATAACTAGACATCACTCCCCCCGACAACTGCCTCCTCTCCCCTCTCTACCCCTTTCCCCTTTGTCCCCACGGCATCTCCTGCCAGCTTGGCTCCTTTCCACTTCTTCTTGCCGTGCCTGTCACGCAGCACCACTCCCGCCGCCGGCGAGGCTTCTGCCCACCATGCTGTGTGAGGCTGGCCCTGGTGGGCAGGAACAGGGCAGCTAGGGCAAGGAAAACACCTCCTGCATCTCCTACGCACAGAGGGAGGCTGAGGTACCATCTTGGACAGGGTGGCTCAGTCAAAATGAAGATGGAAGGGCGACTCACAGCGTTTCCTATGGGTCGCTTTCTGGGCAGTGCCCTTTTCAAGCAGCTCTGGTATGGCAGCAGCAGAGCCCTTACACGTGCCATCCGTCACGGAATGACAAGGGCCAGGTAGCAAAGAAAACAGTCAGATCCTAAAGAGAAAAAGCATAACCTAAGTGTGGAAGAAGCACCCTGGAAGAGGCGCTGCTTGAATGAAAGGTGTGGTGCGATCCACTTTATCCATATTCCTTGCGCCAAAATGTTGTGAGGGCCTCACATTTAAGAGTCAATTAGGCACACAGAAAGGCATCCAGGCTTTTTCCACTCTCCAGTCAGGAGGTCCCTCTGTGACCCACAGACCTCCCCTGCTTTGACAGACTTTCTAAGAAAGCAACAAGGGTGATAACAGCAAGAGAACACAAAGCAGCGGAGCACTTGTGTCAGCAAAAGCCCCACACAGTTGGAAGGGTTTAACAGGCAAAAGCAAGCAAGGTGTTAGATCTTTCCTTATTAAGATGGTTTGAATAGCTGTCATTTTGTTAGCATTTTTTTTCAGAAACCTATGTCTGCTGGCCTGCATAATATCACTGCAGATAAGGAACATGCATTTCCATATTCTCTCTGCAAAAGACTCACTGATAATGTATGACTGTAGATAACTTCTCTCTGGACTTGTGAGTTTGGCAAAGCACAGCAATCTCCTCACTCTCAGTGTTTGATTGTATAGTTAATCTGCATGGAAGCTCAACACATTGAACAAATTAAACAGGAAACCTGCAAAATATTATCACACAACTACACACTCGCAGCTGAAATTCCATGAGTGGTTGTTTTTATTTCCCTGTCTTTTCTTTTCCTAGGAAGGCACAAAGCCTTTTGAGAGTCTGAGCACAGGAATGTATTAGGCATGCTTGCCAGTAGGCACATGTGCAGAGTTTGCTGTGCAAAATTGTGACCAACAGCTTGGTGAGTGGTAATAGAAGCCACAAGAATAACATCCATTGCCTTGGCTTCAGGCTTGCCTTTTTTTTTATCGCATAATGCTCAAGGCAGGGCAGTAATGCAAGACAAATTATATTATTTCCAAAAGCCTTCTCCCCTTGTACATGAGACTGTTTACCATCAGCAGATCAGATTTTCTAAAGTTGTTGGTATAAAACATAAGCTATACTTTAAAATGTATACTGTTCCTGCTTAGACAAGCCCTCACCCTAAAGCCCCCAAAACCCTAACCAAAGAAATAAATAAAAACCCCACAATAAACAACATGATAAAAAACAACAAGAAACCCCCACAAAAAACTCTGTTGCTTCTGTCGGTTTTAATCCTCCTGTTATTTTCTCAGGCAGCATTTGAATTCTGAACACTTTTCAAAATCTGGTTATTTCCTGCAAGCATGGTGAGTCTCTGTGCAGATTACGTACATGATAAAACACTGCAGGTAATGCTAGGAGATAATCCCTAACAAGCAGTTCATCAAAATACCCGAGTAACCCAACAGGAGCTAGAGGATTGGAAAAACAAACAAATCATTTAGCTACGTAAGTGGGAATTTCTGAACTATTTTGAAAATACTGCCAGATGCATTTCAGCTTCTGGGTCTTGATATTTGAATACATGTGTGTGTAGAAGAGCAGAAGGAAAAATGCAAACCTGCAGGAGTCATGTAAAACCAAGATCCACAGAATATCACTCAACCTAGTGATGTTAAAAGGAAATTTTTACAGAAACTGTAGGTGTTGCAAAGGCCAAAAGAAAGGGGAATGCCAAAGGCATGGCTGGCAACATGGTCAGAAGCCAAGAAAAAGAGCAACAGAGAGACACATAGCACTACAGCCATGTTCTTCAAACACTGAACCAGCAGCAAGGAACCAGCAAATGCCTCTATAAATCACAGTGACTACTCCCAAAAGCCAATCACTAAGCCAACTGCTACTCTGACCACCCTTACTGGGAACTGCCCTTCTCACTGTGGAGTCCGAACTCAGTGACCTTAACAGGTGTAGGTGAAGTCTCACTTGGTCCTTTCAAAGTAACGGCGCACCAAGAACCCCACAGATCTCTACCTAAAATATTTATTTGGGGTGAGGTGCTTTCAAATGCATGGTAGGTCGTGCCGGCATTCGTGGTTATTTACCCCTAGCCATGAAACTGCTCTCTGATATTGCACTGACTTTCTTTCTGTTCTCCCTGTCAGAAGTCCAGTAAACCCCTCCAAGGAGAGTACCATGGGCCAACTCACAGCATAGCCTTGGGAAGGCAGGATTTTCAACAGGACACTGAAAATGGACATACGGAAGAAGTACTGTGCAAATGGAGCAGACCTCAATACCGCCCCCTCCTCCACTCTACAAGTAAAAAGCACCTCCAGTGGAGCCAGAAAAGGTATGGTAGTGACAAAACAGCATGTCTAGAAGTATCATGCCCACAAGAGAAAGCCTGAGAACACCCATTTATTCAGTGTAACATGATAATGACAGACTGTCCAGCCTCCTGCAGACACTCAAGATATCAGTTTCTGAGTTTAGGCCTCCTCAGAGACAGGGAACTGTGTTCAAAGATAGCCAAATGCAGGTTTTGCAAGAGAAGCTGGTTGTGAGTAAGTGTCTAACCTAAAGATTATGATTTAAAGGTCAACACTTAATTTATTTACTGATAATGGTGTCTGCAGGAACTCAGTGCCTGATAGCATTAAATACTCTCCTCTGATTCACAATGCTTCAGCTGACTCCAACTGGCTGCATCCCTGCTTTGATGACCACTGTCAATATAAAAACCTGATCATATGGAGTAAAAATGTGGGGACAGTGTAAAATAATTATAGCCGATATCCAATAAGTGATTCAGGGACAACAGCTCACGAAGTCAATACAAGAATCTGCAGGTCCATATTTTACAAACCTCAGTGAATAAAGGCAGACTCCAGAATCTTTATTTAAGTGCTAAAATTAAGGCAATCCAATGCACAGAAATGCTGTGCAGGTTGAATCCCATGGACTTCAAGGGGACCTGCAAGTACTCAGTAATTTTTACTTTTTTTATTTATTTTTTTTTTTTACATGAAGCCACTTTTGATTTAGGAGCTGAATTTCAGGACTGCAGGTTGAAAATGTTTGCCTCAAATTGTGTGCCTTGAAGTCAGATGAAAGGAGGAAGTGCAGCTTGCTGCATCATACATATGTCTTTCTCTTGTTTGCTCTCCAGTGGAGGAATGTTAAGCACAAATCTCTGCTTTTGCTGGAAAAAAAAGCCATTTAGTAAGTCACCAAACAGAGGCTAGTGCAGCTGATAGAACCACCCAAAAGCAAATGCTGCAACTGCTCTGTTAACTTGGCTGGGTCTCAGATTATGCTGTACGGCCAGAGTTGTAAGGCTCACCAGGTCACTGGGCTGAGAGGCATGAAAAACTTAAAACTTTGGGGCTCAGCTGTGATACATGTGTAGCCACGTTGGTGTGTGCTAAGATCATCTTGGGGAAAAAAAACCTCCAAAGAAGTCGTATAAATTCAGAGGTTATTTCTCTGCATTACAGATGAAAATCCAGTTCTCAGGCAACTCCCTTTTTTCTCTTTCTGGTAGAATTTACTTTTCTTAGCAGCTTTAGAGCTTTAACCTTTCAATCCATGGGCTCAAAAGTGTTGCAGCCATCTCCTCCTCTCCCTCTCACATTTCATATTCTCTGGCACACTCTTGTATTTGCCATCATCAGAAACAAGAGATTTTTGCATGTCAAATCCCGTAAGCTTTTCAAATCCTATGCACTATCTTATATTTTGTAAATCTTGTTTTCATCTCTGGTCTCAGTTGCTTCTCCATCCTCTCAGCATTTCTCCACTATGCTCTTTCCCTTTACAGTGTTCCAACAAAGTTGGGATGTTCACATGCAAAGGACATGAACCATTGCTTTCCAAGGATCCCACTCTTAGAGACCCAGTTTTTGCTCCTGGCTGATACAGCAGTTTTTTGGCTCTGTAGCATTTTCTGATTCTGCAATAGTTCTACTTCACAAAGTGTACCACACCAATAAATTACCCAAATAACATCAGACAAAGTTATAGTCACAGGACTCACAGAAACTTCCCCAATATAAAGATAATTCTCTGTGTTGAACAAGAAAACCAGAAGGACCTGCTGCCTACATGGATGTCTTATTAAGAAATGACAAAACACAGGGAATAGGGAGGGCCACGACAGGTGAAATTCAGTGGAAATGGTGGTCAGAAGGCAATTCCCAGACTGTGGAATGAAGAGTACCTTAATAGATCACTGCCAATAACCTCATCCTGCATGGGTTCACAGAGATAGAGTCACTGCTACCACCAATGAGGATACATGAGTAATCTGAGTCTGGGGATATTACCACTGGAAAGGATAATTAGCATACAGGAAGACCCAAAATGGAATTCACCAAAACAGCTGCCTCCCCAAAGACCCAAACAATCTCCCTCTTACAAAGTTCACACAGAGGCCATCAATTCTGACAAATTAGATGTGAAAATTTCTGGACATCACAGGGCAAAACTGGAAGTTTGGGAGGTTCATTTTTCCGCTAATGTTTCTCCCTGCAAAGAACCACTCATCCATCTTGAAATCTTAGGTTGGGAAGGTGGAAAACCAAAGCTGAAACCTGTCTGCTGGCTTGTTTGACATGAACAGAAAGAAAATCAAAACACAGGAGTGAATTTGGAAAAAGCAAGATTAATTGGAGCATCAAAAAAAAGATGTTGCTGTTGCATTACCGGCTGCATAAAATATTTACAGCAGTGTGAAGAATTTTGAAACTTTCAAGACATTGATTTGCTAATGCACAAGTCAAACTTAACACTGTGGGTACAGTTCTTCATTCGCCACTTTCCTTCCTCTCCTCTCATTTAAATTCTTTGTGGTCAGCTCTCCTAGCAATATTCCCTTTCTAGGATTTGTGTGGGTGTTTAGCACAGGCTGTGGAAAGATGTAGGCCTACAAAAATATCTGAATACTCAAAGACTGCATGGACAAAACCTGTGGAAGGCAAGGACAGTTCTTCCACTGCACACTCCAAGGTTTTCTTTGTAATTTCCTTCTGGTGCTGATTACAGAGGGAGCAGAGCATTTGCCAGCCCCATCCCAGCTATATAACACCTGAAAATTCAACTTCCCCTGCCTCTGCCTGCCTTAATCTCCACCAGGCAGAAAACATCGAAGGTATTAAAGGTGCCTTCATCCCTAAGTCAATTTGAGAGATGACTGCTTTCCTTCCTGCATGTTAAGGGGACAATCACCTGGTCTGACAATGGCACAAGTGTGACATGCCCACAGCAAAAGGATGTGCTGTTCCCCAGGGACATGGCACAACCAGTCCAGGTCACTTCACTTGATACAAGTGGCTGTCACTTGGAAAAGTCTGTCAGAGAAACATTTTTATTTTTTTTCCAGAAGGAGTGCAAACAGTTTAGCCAATGAGCCAGAAGCCTTTTGACTCATTTCAGGAACTCATTATCAGGATCTGGATACACCTTGCACAAAAATTAGGAGCTCAAACTCAGCTCAGCAAAAATCTAAACATGGCTTTTAACATTATGGACCTGCACAGTATGCAGAGAAGATCCCATCACATACACTTCGGTATAACATACATGGACTCCACATTTACACTGTGCAGCTATGGCAGAACAGAAAGGGAAACTGCAGTGAAAAGGAATTTATGCCACGTCTGTTGTAAAAAAGCACAGGCTATCTTCAGACAAACAAAAACTTCAACAATATTCTTACAAATAAATAGGACTGAACACTTGCAAACAGGAACAGCTTGAAGAAAGATATAATTAGAAGTATCTCTATTGGCTAAATTATTACACAAGATTAGACATCCTTTTAAAGGTCAGCCTTCAAAAAATCCATAAGCACATGATCGATAAAGCATACAGAAACATGCCATGGTCCAGCAATCACTGGAGGATTGGCAAGACAATTTATGCAACTCTGAAACGGTTTTGGGACTCTAGGCAAAAGTTAAAAAATTATGCAGGGAAAATTACATGTCTTTTTAAAAGTATATTCCAGACCAACCGTTAAGTGTTGGAACTGCATACCAGGAAACATGTGTGAATGGTAACTAGTGGTCCACACAGGAATGGAATCATCACACAAATACAGAAAAACTGTAAAACAGATCTCCAGGCCATCAAGTCCAGCCTGGCCCACAACAATCTAGCCCATGCTGCTGGGTCAAACTTTTGTCAAAATCCTTCAGTGGCCTTAAAATCTAAGACTATGTGAAAAAGACTAAAACATGCATCAAACATATCAAAATACGTAACATTCCAACCCTTGTGACTGTGGTCATCAGTAGGTACTGTCAGGGAGGAATTAAAGCTTTTATTGTAGGACATTCCCTACATGCATTCCTTATGTAGAAGCCACAAGTGAACCTTGTAGAGCAGCTCAAATATATGAAGGGTAGTAAGCAATGTGCATAATTCACCGAGTCTTATTCCCCAATCTAGACTCTCCATTAGCAGAACAGAGACAATATAGTAAATTTTAGCTAAAAAGGAGTTGGAGAATAAATTCCATGTAAATTCTGAACAGATTGACAGCAAAAAGAATAAAGACATGGCAAAACAAGTAAAACTCCCTTCCCCCACTTCTTCTTTTAAACTTACAAATGGTTTTGGTGTCACAGTTTTGGATAAATTCACAGCCTGAAAATTGATTATATCAATTTTCCAGTATCCAGGGCTTTATTTGCTATACGATAAGAGCTGAAGGCCCAGCACAGTACTAAGGTAAAATTCAGGCCCTGTGAAAATGAAATGCTTTGTCATTGATTCGTTACAGCTAGACTTTCACCCCAGAAGATGGAGAAATGTGCTGTGGTCTTCCTGAGGGGAAAAAGTAGAGACCTTATCTATATCCAAATTTGCAGATATCCAATTAAAAAATAAATCAATTTTATGTAAACCAATGCAAAGCTTTAGCGTGAACACATTTAAACCGATTTAAAGCTGATTTATGTTTAAACTCACATTAAGTCAATTCCTTAACAAATTAAGTTGAATCAATAAACTTCTGGATTAAATTAGTCCTAACAGGTATTTCTAGAGGCAATGCTCTGTCTGCTTGAATTGCCTTGATTTAAGAAACCTGACTTTAATGGCAGTGACTTTGTGTGTTAACACTCATACGTGTTAATATGCATTCATCATTCAGGGTAGAAAGACATCTACCCCGGTTATAAACCTCAGCACAAAAGGATAAATCAGACCAATGTTCCACCCCTTTCTTAGCCTCCATTTTGTTTCATTTTCAAGGATGATAGCCTTGTGTACAACAGATTCATTTTGCTACCACTGAGCTGGAGATTTTTGCATACCATCCTCTGTGATTTATCTGTTCCGTATAATTTCTATTAAAAGTTTCAATTTGTTCTTATTCCTGCAACAGGAAACTTTTCCTTTGCATTTACTTCTTATCCAACCTCAGTCATGAATCACCTGCACTGTATACACATAGCATCCAGCACAAAATGTGCTTTTTTCCTGCTGAGAAATTAGTGTAGAGCACTAACAGAACAACTGCAAGCCAATCTGCAGCAAAGCTGTTTTCACCACAGAGTCCCACCAGACCTCAAACCAGCTCTGTTCAGGTTTGGACAGCTGAACTGCAAGGAAGGCAGCAATCTACGTGGTCCTTACTACACCAACAGAATAAAAAGTCTCATATGAGAGTACTCTGAGACAACTCCCCAGGAAAAAAGTCCAGGTTAGAAAAAGCAAGAAGGTTCCCACCCACTAGTGTTGGTGCCACACTGCAGTAGTCCAGTGGATTTCTTTATTTCTTGCAGAATCAGAAATAAAATAAAGTCTCCAGCCTTATCACATGTGGCCACTGTGCCTCTCTGAAGCTATCTGAAGTAAATAACTGCAAAATCTGTTAGAGGAGGTGCTGCTCCTTGTCAGGCACAGGAGGGGTGCTTCCCCAGGCAGTGAGATGAGATTGAAGAATGAAACCAGAATCAAATCTCCCTTAGAGACCATCTGCATACTGTTCAGACTAATTCTTATACAATGTCACTTTTTTCTTTGTTTAACTAGTCTTAAAACAAAAAAACACAAAACCAAAACCAAAACAAAAAAACCCACACAAACCAGTCTTTCATAAAGCGAACAAAACCATATTATCCTAAAAAGATGGTATCATGTCAAGATGCAATCTGGATTTTCATTGAAAATAGCATGTAACAGGCAGAATGCATAACTTTCTCCCCAACTGTGCTGAACTCTAGGGGGTTGCCAGTCAACTCTTTTGTCCAGATTTTCTAGAAGACATGAGAAAGAAACTCATATTACACAAATAAATCAGAGATAAAAGCTTGATCCTAAGAAGGTTTGGGAAAACAGGGGTTTACAATGGAAACTATTATGCACCCCCAGCAGCGGAACTGGCAGGTATATGAAGTTTCCTGTAAGACTCAGTCCTGCAAGGTGGCATGACTACAGGGCTATCTCACAAGAAGCCCAGTGGCAGGCAGGGTTCACTCCCCAGTGATGTGCAAAAGCTGAGTCTGCCATTTACCTAAAATAATGCATCCATACAATTTGGCTTTTCCATGATTTTTTTTTTACCTCTGGCTATTCTCTAGTAGATTGTTGCATTGCACATGAAGCAACATGCTTCATGTCTATTTAGAAATGCCTTTTCATTCCCTTTTGTCATGGACTGGACAATGGTCTGAAGTCCATTAAGCAGACCAGGACTCTCTCTCAGGTCTCACAACACTGTGTTGTGTTTGGGTGTCACAACGGCCAAAATATTCCCTTATTAATTACAGTCTGGGATCCTACCTACACACTGGAGAGAAGATATACCTCCAGGGAGATGCAGCAATACATGGGCTGAAAACCCCCATGATAAACAGACAAAGAAAAGACACACCAAACCACTTTCTGATGGACTGGAACTTGGTACACTACAACAGTACAAGCATTCCAGTATTTCCTTCCACAAAATTTGTCCTACATTGCAAAGTACATAATAACAAAAGCCATGACAATGAAATCCATGAAAGATTGAGGGAGGAAGCCAAGAAAGAATCACAATAGTATCAGACAGGAATGTTGGAAGAAGGAACATAATGGATCAGTTCACTGCATCTGCTGAAATTTAATATCCTGAGTCCCCCTTCTGGCTGCAAAGGGAATTTTATATCGGAAGCAACCAAGCAGGACACCATTATTGCTAAGAGAAATCCAAACAATCAATACAGCAAAATGTTCTCTGGATGATAAGCATTCTGCTTTCAGAGTATTAACTCCTTCTGAATCGCTCTCTGGCTACTGAGAGATGTTGTAAAACCCAACATGGCTGAAAAACAATTATAAAAAGCAACACTATAATTACACTGAACGCTTACTGTATTTTTCCATTTTAAAAATTGCGTCTTGAAAGAATTTAAGGCATGCTTTGGACTTTACAAGACATTATTTCCAGGGCTGATCTTTTTGCATACTCTCTATCCCATGAGCTTCATGAATTTCCAGTAGTACATGAACAGATTAAGGATTAAGGAAAAGCAGTATCAAAACAGTGTTTTCTTGGAGCCTCCAGACCAATAAAGTATTTGTGTTGGAGGAAATGAGCACACACTGTGTATTTACAGACTCTCACCAAGAGCTCTGACATCAAGTTGAGTGTGCATAGAGGATGTTCTAAATCCAGCAAAACACCAACAAAAGGATTGTCTCTGCTGGCAGTGCATGGAACCTCCATCTGTAACCTTCACAGACCCGTCTAGGGTTGACTGAATACACACCAAACCCAGCATATAATCATGGAAGTCCAAGTTTCCATACCAAGAAAGGCAAATAGCTCCAGGGCCTGGTACCCTCTTTCTTGCAATATCTTCATCTAATCTTCCTGAGCAGTTAAAACAAACAAACAAACAAATAAACAAAAAAAAGGTGAAGTTTTTAATTTCTTGGTATTTATCAGTCCTTGTGAGATGGCATTGTTTTGATAGTACTGAGAGGTCTGACAACTGTTAATCCCCATGGCTTGTTTCCCCAGTCTTAAACACAATTTAAGTAATTAGAGGGAGAACTGACTTATACAGCAGGTTTTAACCAGTTTTTTCCTTTCTACAACCCATTCTTCCTCCAGAAAAAGAAAAATAAAAAAAAAGAGTAAGATTCTCACTGGTCGCTAACTCTTATTTGTAACTCTTATTTGCTAACTCTCACTTGTAATTAAGCATAGCCCTTATTCTCAATTTGATATCTTAGTTTCCCAAGCTCTGAGGATATGCTGTCTCTGCCCTCCATTTATTTAGACAGTTGCTTCACTGAATATATGCATAAACACCCTATAAATTCTTACATTTTTGATTTTATGCTGGAAAATAATGTATTATCTGATATATTAGTTATCTCAGTGATTATTCTGCACAGGGATAGATAAAGATCAAAATACAGAAAAATACAAGGACTTGCATTAGCTGAATCTGCTAGACACATAGGAGAAAAGCAGAAATGTTATTAAAATGTGTTTTGAATTCACAATCAACAGACTCACAAAACAAATATGTACTAAAAGTGACTTTATGAGTGACATTTTACTATGGTCATGATGCCCTCAAAAAAGGAGGGCACCTCAGTTTCAGGCATAGATTGGGAGAGAAAAATGTGTTTTTTTCCCTGTTTTAACTCTTATTCAGCAACATCACTACGAAAAAACATCATCATCACATTGAATTAAATGAAAAACATCACAAAAACCCCTTTTCTCAATCAGCAAAGCAGATGAGTATAGCACTCAAAAAAGATCTCAGGCAAACAACGTTTCTACACATTTAACCTTCCATGTGGGGAAGCTAGTTCATAGGATGGGATGTGAACTTACAGAGCTTTGGTTATTTTGCACTCAGTCATGCCAGGCACTGAATTAATACAGGCTGGCATGGCTTACTGCATTTTAAACTGGAGTATTGCATTAGAAACTGCTAACAAAAATAGTGCTTCACCCACAATAATGAGTCCAAGTGAATCAGAGAGAGGGACAGAGAGTTATTCACATCGCACAGGCAGTTTAGCAGAACCCTTGTACTGGATCCCTTCTTATGAGGTGTGATGTGAAATACTGTAAAACCGGATGGCTAGGCAGGGAGTTGTCCATCAGAGTTAAAATTCAAGAAAATTGCTCTAAGGCAGGCACATGGGATGTGGGAGGACAGCAGAGCTCAGGAAGGAAAGACATCACCCTTAATAGAAGTCGCGGTAGACACGTGATGGGATAGCTGCACAGGGAGTGTTTGGAGTAGGAACAGCAAATAAAAGGAGAAAAACTCAGCAAAACCTCACAATCAGCATAGTTTTCTTCCCAAGCCTCAAGATTCGTTTCTATCCACACTCAAACCCCATATCAAGACATGACAAGCGCTGTGTAATGTGACTACTCAACTCTCCCACATGTGCAAGGCATCCTAGGCAAAAGGGTTCTCAACAGAGGTAAACTGGTGCATCTGGGTGGGGACTCAATTTTTGGCCATTTTCCTTGCAAACTGTTACTTGACCTTCAGCAGCATTTTTGCACAACCTATCTTAAAAGCACTCCTCTTCCACTCCTGACAAAAAGGGCTAGTCTGCACACCCCATGGTGAGGGGTCCAGACAAGTCCCTTTGCACCCCAAGTACCCCCAGGACGTGTGAGTGTGGCACAGCACAGACTGACACACAGGGAAGCACAGGCAGGCAGGGGACTGGTATGAGCAATTAATGAGGATTCACTGAAAGTGTGCATTTTTCTTGGGTTAGTTAAATCCAACAAAACATTGAAGTGAGCATGTCCCTTCCAAATTTGGGGGTCTTTGCTGTAATTCGCTCAGAATGGTTCGTCTCTGAACAGGAGCTTTCACTTCAGGCCTTCCCACAGTGGAACTTTAAATGTTAATACTTCTGAGTGCCTTGCCTGGACCATCTGTAGGACTGATCACCCGGAGGGTCTATGCAAAGCAACCATTCGGCTGTAAATTCACAGTTTAGCCGCCCAGTTTACTCCTGCAGACAAGTCACCGGTTTGACACAAAAGCCCGATCAACTAAACCTCACCCCCACCCCCCCTCCTTAAACGCTCGTTCAAAGTTCTGCTGTGGCAGAACATGACGCACCGCAAGGGTTCTGGCTCCCAGCTCTAAAATAATTAGTCTGGGGAAGCTAAACCGGCGCTCTCTGCGCACCTGCGGCTGGCTGAGCTCCCCGGCCCGACCGCGCTGCCTCTCCCACACCGCAGCCCTGACCGCGGCTCCCCGGGCTGCCGTGCCCAGGGTGCAGCCTCCCAAAAACCTGTCGGGAAGGGGGGAGAGGGATGGTGCTGTTTCTCGTGACGCTGAATGGAACCACTGGTTTGGCAAAGAAGCTGCTCGTGAGGGTCCCTGCTTAGGAGATTTATGTTTTAAACAGGCAACAGCTAATATCAGGGGGGAACAGATACATTACCAGCAAGTCATTTCCAAGCAGCTAATAACTGTTTCCCTACCCACCAGATCCTAGGATGCATTTTCAGGTTTAAACATAACGTATACATTGTAAATAGCGGAAACATCTGGGGTTTATTATAACACCACTTTGCTATCCTTGGGCATTGTACAACTCCCGCGGGCTACAGTTCACCCTTGACCTGCCAAACACGATTACTGTACTCAGGCAACTTCCCCTGCTCCGCAGCTGCTTGCCTTCCCTTCCCCTCCCCTCCCCTCCCCTCCCCTCCCTACTGCTTTCATTACAGCTACCATCCTAGAACAGCCAGTCAAAAACTTGGGTTGCTATGGTCACTGTGTGGAAACAGTGTGGCTGAACAGGCGAAGAAAAGACAATGAGGATGGCCAGGGAAGCCACTTTGTTGTGAAGCCTGGAGGAAGTAGGGGTGCCCAACGCCATCTGTATTGGCAACCTTTTTCCTCCCCCCATAAAGCCACCTTCTTCTCTGTTCTACTCATCCCACCCTTGTTGCAGGTCTGTCGTGCCTCTGTTTCCCCCCTTCCCAATCTCCAGTCTCCCACTAAGCCAAAAGCGACCCTGTTCCTCTCCCCTACCCCTGCTGCAGCCTTATCTCCCAAACACGTCTTGCTTCCCAGGCTCTCTGCGCTCACTCTCCTCCCTCCTTTTTTTGCTCTCCAGCAAGGACCTCTCTCCATTCACTCGTTTCCCATTGCTTGATGTTCAGCCCCAAAAATTCCAGTCCTGTCCCTGCCCTGCTTTTCCACCAGTTCTCACCTCCCCTTCAACACAGTTCCAAGTTGACTTCTCCCTGCCTTTATGTAACAGCTCATGTGTAACACCACCACAGCAGCACTGCAGGCTGGGTCTCTTGCTTCCCCTGGCTGGGGCTAGAGTCTTAGCCCAGACTCATTAGCACAGGGAAGGTATTTTAGGGCTGTTGGCACAAGAGTAGATTGCAAAACTTCAGCTGAACTAATGCAGAGTGTGAATCTGAAGTGCTTCAGTTACACTATGATGGGGACACGTCTTAAGAAATAAAGTGACCTTAATTCTGTCTGGTCTAGAGCTAGGTTAAAAAATAATAATAAAAAATAAAGGCCAAAAAAAAAGGTGAATGGTGATCCAATGGGTTAATGTATGGACTTTAAAAGCTCACTTGGATGAGCTTTCCAGGTGTCCCTGCATAAGCAGACCACTGACCATAGACTGTTGCTTTCCATGCATGCACAAGCAGTGCCATTTTTGCCTCCAGCTGATTCTTCCTGCTCAATGCCTGAACAAGTGTGTAGGGGACCAGCGCTAAATGGTGCTGCTCAGAAACACAGCAGAAAGAAAACACAACCTGTGTTTCCAGCAGCCCTGTCTGCCGAGGAGCAGACCCAGCAGCCTCCCAGGCAAGTCATGACCAATTGCAGCCCTGCTCGCAGCTTAGAGGAGTGTAACACCTCTCTCACAAACCTTCTGTTACAAGGAGCCTCCCTGAGAGGTAACAACCATTTTCAGCAACAGCAAATATATTTGAAGGGTGCTACCAAAGCTTTTCTGACACCCCTCCTTGATTAAAGCCTACTGACTGATGCTATATCCACCCTGGCCCTGAGAGTTCAAGCACTGATTACAGCACTGGGACATTACCCCTATTCTATCCCTTCTCTGCAAAGTAAAGGTAAATTTATGAAAATGAATATCTGAAATGCATTGCCCTTTTAAAGTTTTATTACTCAGTATCCTGGTAAAACCCTCTTAAGAAAAAATGATATGTAGCATTGTCTTGTTATTATTTTATTTCTTAATTTGTTAAGTTCAATCTACAGATCAATTTAAACATCATCCTAGAATTATGCTATGGTAAAACAAATGCACATTTAGAGAATAAATGGAATTGATTCTCTTCTGGAGTAAAAGGCCTTACTAAATGAGGTATTTAAATATAACCTCCAATCCTTCTCTAAAGAAGCACCTGGTAATTCACTTTTTGGATCAAATTGCAACTCCAAAAAAACTTTATGACCTCATGTGGTCTTTCCACCCCCACATTCCTACCTAGAAACATTATATACAGCATGCTTCAGGCAAGAGCTGAGTTAGAATGTGGATGGTGGTTCTGGGGAAAGAGATGTAGCAGGTACAGGGCAGCAGCAGAGCACTGAAAACATAAGAAACAGGCAGCTGCATAAGGAAGGATGCCCTGAAATGCTGACACATTCATTCCTGGTCAAGTGCATATCCTCCACTCCTGCTTGAAAGATCCCCCACGCCCAACATTTTCCCTTGTCAAACAGGCCCTCGAGCATGTTTTAGCATACACAAAAATGACCATGCTAATCAGATAAAAAGCTGGACTGGCCTAGTACCCCATCTCCAGCTGCAGTTGTTTATGGGTGACAGGGAAAAGAAATACAAAAAAAAGTAACCAGAAGTCATTGGCTGTGGTGTCCTTGGCCATAGCAATGCCCTACAGGTCAGGAAGCAGCAGTGGAAGGAGGTACCACCAGTTAGGTGAGATGCTTGGGAACCTTTATGGTGTGAAGCAGATTCAAAAGGTGCCTCTTGCTCCTCTGATGGGACTTGGAAATGGGTGGGAACCTTGACAAGCTCCTCATGGGACCTGGCTCTGGTGAGATGGGGCTTTCCACTGGAACAGCGATGACAAACCTCAGGCATTCTTACTGGACCCACAGGTACCCTGCTGATGGTCAGGAGAAGGATGTGCAAACACTGGGAGAGTAATCCTGTCATGCTTTTTATCTTATCTACTCCCTGGTTTAGAGCCAGCAGTCACCATGGTTTTGTCAATGAAAACAGCCTCAAATTAACTTCAGTTCTAAATACCTCAAGTTGTTCCTTATCCCTCAGCTTCAAAGTGATTTATAGTTTTTACCTGTGCCTGGGGTCTTTGACATTGATCTGAAATGGACTGGATTGTGCCATGAAACTGATAGTGAGAAACATCATGAAACATGCCATGAAACAAGGCAATCCCAAGGTTTGATATTTCTTTAATCTTTCAAGAGAGTTGCTAACTGACTACAGCTTTAAAAGAGAAGAAAATAAAAATCAAAGTGAAGTCACAATTCTGGACATTTCTAAGATTTCCTGCTGAGCTATGGTGGGGAGGTTTCTGTTCTTCCACGAAGACCTTTTTTCTCCACACTATCGAGTGTGCATTTGTTCCCCTTTACAACATTAATACAGAATTAAAAGGTTATTTGGGAAAATGCACTGCTTTCTCATAGCAGCTTTCCGTTCTACTCTTTAAGGACAGCAGTGTTTTCCAAATTTGTGCCATCCAGCTGTTGGTATATTTCACAGGACCACTCTCCAAGGAGGTCTCTCCAGGAGCTCCAGCATTTTTATGGAACCATGAGTTTAAAATGGCTTAGAAAAGAAGCCTTTTCTTTTCTTGACACTTCCTCAGTGGAGAAATTCTCTGATGTAATATAACTCTAGGAGGTCTTGAATACTTAAAATTAGTTCCTCTTTTGCTGCAGTTGTGATGGACCAGAATGTATGTGTGTGCACAAGTCTGAATAGATGTTTGCACTGATACTGCTCTAGCATGACTCAGGGAGGGGGGGGAAGAGTTTGCCTTCTCTGAGTAGTTGAGGGTAGAATGTAAAACAGATGTCACCTCACTGATATAAACAGGGTAAGGTGAAAAAGATGCCAAAACACCTCCAAACATACATGTACCTGATTTCACACATCAGCTGAGTTAGCCATTAACCTCAGCAGCAAACATTAGATATTTAATTATCTTTCTGTGCCTGTCATCTCTAGACTAGCAGACATGATACAGTGCATTATATCAATGTATTCCAAACACAGTTTTTGCAGGGCAGAAGTCCACTTGTTATTCTCAGTTTAAATAATTTACAGTGTCATTAACTTCATTTTTACTTGGCCCTTTTGGGACTTGCCAAAGGACACCTGCCTAGAGTTTAAAATACACGGTTACCTGTGTGGGGTGAGAGAAGAGGAAACCTAGCCCTAGGCATGGTATCCTCTCTGCACACAGCCCCAGCTAGTTCCATTTACTAGAATGCTTAGATAAATGCTCAAGTTTAAGTCTGCAAATACTCCCAATTATGATGTTCAGAGAGTTTCAATGCACTCCTTACAGGTCAGCTTGCTTGTAAGTAAGCTGGAAGATTGTTTTCTTTTCAGGGCCTAACTGTCAGCAGGACAGAGTGATACACAGGCATGGTAACCCCAGAACTGCCTGTAATGGGTGAGAGGGATTGGATAGAAGTTGCTGCTGGTGATTTTGAGCCAAATGCCCAGAGGAAGAAAAGTTTTCATCACAGACTTGGGGGGGTGAAAAAGGCACGAGCAAGACAAAGGTAGGATGCCATCTGTAGCAAAATCACATATGCAGTAGAGAGGGGACCTTAGCTTGTAGACAGAGCAGTGGACCCAATCCCTCCTACCCATTACATATCCTCCTGCTATTTCATCACATTGTCCTACTGTTTCCCTCTTGTCAGTGCCACAGAGGATCTTCAGGCAAGCTCACTGCAGCAGCAAGCACTCAGCACAACTTACCACTGGGGACAGGTCTGACCTGTTGGCAGTCAAAAGGGAAACAGACACCAAGGCCTTAAACAACAGCCCCTGGACTGAAGGAGAGCTATACAGCCTTAGCAGCTTACTTTAGCTTTGATGGCACTTGCATTCAAATTCAACTTGAGGTAAAATCGTGGAAGCCTAGAGTGAACCATGAGAAGAATTTAAAAATCCACCCTGAGACCAAGCCACACTCAGCCATCGCTGGTGCCCTGGGAATCTCTGTACAGCACCTCCCCTCAGGAGGAAGCAATGTCACTGGTAGCAGCTGTGCAGTTAATTCCATACAGTTAAAACAAAATGCCCAGATGAAGCTACTTCTCTCTGAAGAGCTCTTAGAAATTATATCCCCTCCCTTGCTCTTTTTCTTGGAGAGCAGTGAAGATGGCATCCTCATAACACCAAGCTCTGACTTCATCCTGCTGTTGTTAGGTACAACTCCCACTGCAGCCAAAGATCTGGCTCACCTGGAACCTGCCTGAAAACTGGGGGTAGCCTCATTACTGCCATCAGCTTCAGTCAGGTGTGAGCTGGAGAAAGGACAAGAGCAGACAGCATTTTGGGGATGGAAGCAAGAACACTGGCTGCTGAGGCCAGTGGGTTTTGACATTTATGGAACGGAAGAGAGCCTCAAGAGAGACTTTGTAGCTTGGATGAGTAATGCTCATTTTGTGGTAGGAGGGTCCCTACAAAGAGGCTCCTCACCGAGGTGGTCTTCATTGTAAGAGTGAGGATAGAATGCGATGAGACACCCTCACTCAGAGATGGAAGAAATAATCAAGGAATAGCAATGCCAAATATCCTCAAAATGGTCCTGAGTTAAAAGGACAGTTATCTATTTTAAATCCCTCACTCTGACCTTATTTCAAGATCCTCCCTGCTCTCCTTTCAGACTGTTGCTCTGTAATAGTTTCCCAATTTCTGACCTTGCTGGCGCTTCATACAGTCAGAAAAGCCTGTGTTCAATACCAATTTCACACTAGCTGACAATCAGTTTCTTTTTTGCACAGTTCATCTGATCATCCAGCGCTTACACTTAGCCTTTTGCACATTTGCAGTACCTTCTTACATGCCATGAACAACATGCTTAATTAAAAATCTCATGTAAATCAAAGGGTACCAACATAAAAAAGATGAATCCAGGACTCCTGGAATCTGCAACATCAAGTCTGACAATAATTTGCTCAGAAGGTTGGTCAGACTAGAAGCCTGTAACACAAAAAAACCCTCACCTGATAATTTCTGCATTCACCCCATAGCTTTTTGAACTATAGCATATCTTTCAAAAATTATGGCAACCCCCCTCTCAGATGCTGTGAGTAACAGAAATCCTCCACACATCCAAGCAAGTTCTTCCTCTGCATAACTACCTTCACTTTTAAAAGCAGTGCATTTTAGCTAACACCACAAGTGTTAGTTGCGTTCATCCTCTAGAGCTTGACAGAGGCACTTTATACCTCTGCATTTCCAGTCCACCCTTTCCAAGAACAGGTCCAACTAGCAGCTCCCATGTTTTCGGGTTTGCTTTTCAAAAGCTTGAGTAACTTCTCCTACAGCAGCTTCTCTTTGAGATGATCAGGACACTGTTGTAAAGGTGGTATTGGTCACTGCAGAAGTGCAGCAGAGGGCACAAACAAGAAGGAAGCACAAGTTGCCCTGGGACACCAGCTTTTACAGGTCATAGTATTCCTAATGGAATGGGGAAGCTCTGCATGGGAAGTTCCTCTTCTGTTCTTGCAATGGGACATGCTGCCCTTGGAAACAGCCTGAATGAAATTTTTTTCTGATACAGCCTTCTCTCTTAGGGTCTCTCAAATCCTACCAGTGACTCTCCCTGAACACGCAAGTCTGGCACAGTGACACAATTGACATCTTCTCTGATGCCCTTCATCTTTATATCCTCCCTGTGGAAACAGCTCCTGCCATAGATGTGGCTGCATAGTACCAGTGGGACAGCAATGTGCATGCTAGCTAAAAAAACATCCCATCTTTCTATCTCCCCTGCAGTAGACATATAAAGAATGCACACTGCCCTCAAGGAAACCCATTTTCACAAAGGGAAAGGAATCTTTTTGCACGCCGTAAGACAAAAAAAAAGGGGAGGCAAGTGACAGGTTTGTGATACCTACACATTATTCTTATCTCTAGAATGGCTACATGTCAGAAGACATGGTGGTTTGTAGAAAGAGATTACACTGAGAGTCAGGAGACTTTGGTTTCTGTGCTGGGTTCAGACTGTGATCTGTTGTGACCTTGGACAGGCAAAGACTGTATGCTCATAGGCAATAGGAGCTTGCTGTCAGACCGAGGTTGTTCCACAGAGGGCGGTTTAAAGGATATTGATTTCAGCAAGAGCTTGAGGACTGTGATGGTATATCAGTTTATTTGGTGCAATTCAAGACTACATGCAAAAATGTATTCACAAAATAACAAGGCCTGTTTCATTTACTAGCATCCGTTCCAAACGTAATGCAACAACACAGAGCAGTTTTCAGTGCTGTTTCATGTACAGGTGCAATACATTGACAGAACAGCACCTTTTTATTCTTGTTTAAACCCAGTGGACTTCCCCAAGGAAAAACTGAAGAGTCGGTCACTGTGGAAGCCAACAATCCCACTAAAACATCACATCTGCACACACACACACAGACAGAGAGAGAAAGAGAGAAGATCTCCCAATACTGGATTTAAAATTTAACTCTTCTGGCAGTAATGGCAGTGATAGCAACCTCTCACCTCTGCAACTGGATGTTACTAGGGAATCTGTTTAGTCATATCAATTATGCATTCATGCTTCTGTGACTGTGTTCAAAGGGATTAACCATTAGCCATAGAACATGGCATGTGGCTGACTCAAGGGTGAAATGAAAGCTATGAATGCTGGAGAAAGGCACTGAGCAAGGCTCAGCCTGAGTCCATGTCTGAATGCCAAGCCCAAACTGCCTGACCTGGATTCCCCCTGCTTACAGAGGTGGAAGGACCATCAGCTCATAAAACCTGAGAGATGCACAGAGAGAATGAGGAAAGACTCCCAAGTGACCTGTCACAAACGGATTAACTTCTCCCTCTTCCTCCCTAACCTGCGAAGCCTGCGGACTTGGTTGTCAGAGCTGGGAGTCAAATGGCCCATAGTGAACAAACTACATAACACGGTCAATTTCTCCCCAAATCTAATGCTCCCACAGAAAATTACACAACCAGAAATGCAAAACCAGACAGAAGTAGTAATCTGCGCACAAATACAAAGCTAGCAGTTACTCCAGACAGGAGGTTATGTTAAAGATGTCTATCAGTCCCATATGAAATATCTTGCCTTACTTTTCTTCCATTGTTTTTGTTCTTCATTAACAGAAATAGAGTAGATGGGATGGACAGGGAGGAGAGGGAAAAAAGAAGGCAAAGGATGGAGGGACAAGAGGGCAGAAAGAAGGATGGAGAAAAGAAGGGAGGGAGAAAGAAAAGGACGGATGAAGAAAAGGACAAAAAGCCACAAAAGGAGGACAGCAGGACACATAGCTGGAAAAGAGGAAGGGAGGAAAGAAGGGAGGAAGACAAAGAAAGCAAGCAGAAAGGAACGGAAGAAGAAAGGGGTAGAGGGAGTGTAGGAGGAAAGGACGAAGTGAGAGAATGAAGGAAAAGAGAAGAAAAGCATGCTCATGAACATCCCTGTGATCTCGCACTGGATGATTTCATACTCTGATCTCATGACATCAGAGCAGAGTGTTTTCCAGGACTCAAGTCTACCAGTTTACCTGCACGTCCACTGAGCTACAACATAACTCAACAACAGCCCTAACAACCCCAACTTGATTTTCAGGAGACTGCCTTCCAAGCCGGCATCCTCACATCACCTTCTCATACCGGCGAAGCACCCACGGAGCCAAAGGACTGAAGACCACCCTGATAAACCTCCCATACGCCTCGGCACAAAGCCCCGCAGCCCCGGGGCCGGGGTCGGCGGGCACCCCACGGTCCCCCCGCTCCCGCGCCTGCCGCGGGCACAGCGCGCTCCCGCCGCTCCCCCTCGCGGCCGCCGCCGGCACCGGCACGGGCACCCACACCTCTCCCACGCCCCTCTTCCCCTCAGGTCACCGGCGGGTATGTTCCCCTTTCGCTGTTAGTTCGACTGTTTTAGTTATTTTTAAAGCAGCGCTTCCACGGGCGCCTCCGCCTCTCCCCTCTGTTGCGCATCCCTGGCGGCACCGCCGCCGTAACTCTTCCCGTGCAAGCCTGTCACTGTAGATTTCCCAGGGCGGGAACAAGATCCCCTCCCCGCGCCCAACCCACGACTCCGGGTACTTGAGGGAGCAACTGAGGGTTAACTGAAACACCTCAAGCACATTCAAGCAGCTCTTTGCACAACTAGCATGACTCATACAAAATACTGACACTTGGTTTGTTTTCTTGTATCATAACGGAACACGATAAACTATCAGTACTGTTAAAGGCACATTCACTCTTGTTACTTTTGGAATGTTAGCAAAACACTGATTTGGTAGGAATTCATAGCATTTCCAGATCCTGACACCCTGTGACACAATTGTTCTTTGCTGTTTTGCTTTTGGTTATAACTACCTGCCTCAAAAGACTATCAGATGCTTACAGATAGGTTGGAAAGGGGGTGTAGGGGAAGGGAGATGCTTGGAAGAAAGTTTTCCACAGCTCTGCACTTAGCTCGCCTTGCTTTGAGAATAACAAATTGCCACTTAGGTGCCTGTAGTAGAATGTGTTGTCAGAGATGCTCAGTAGCTTCTCTTGCGATTTTTGTGGCTAGACATTCACAAACTGAGTACCGAAAAAGTTTTTGTGAAAACTCAGTGACTTCGACTCAAGAGAGGAGATTAAAAGTGAGCTGCCCCAAATAGTGAGGGTTGAAGTCTTCTGAAATATCAGCTGCATAGGATCTTTTTTTTTTTAACTTATGAGTGATGTTTTAAACTATCTCACTCCACCTTTTTTCCTTCTTTTTCAGTTACTGCCTTTCTAGAAATCCAAGAAGCCCACACTTACATATAGACAAACCCAGATTTAAATCAGCTCACAAGTTATGCCACATTTTAAAATCCTTGCACATTTTAGCAGATCTTGGCATTTCTACACCAAAAAAAAAAATTTGTTCGTCCTTCCCCAGCTATCAATATTTGCACAAAGTTCAGTACAGTTTCTGGATTTATTTCACAGCGGGAATATCTTTCTATACACATGAAGGATTTGCTGGACAATTGTGCTGGTATGTCCTCACCATTCTGTTTGCATTCCCATGGCTGCAGTCAAGTAGTACTTGTAGTGTTAAGTCAAAAAAGTTTGAATGGTGACTAATCTCATTTATTCAAAAAAACATGGACACTTTCACATGCTTTTTGAAGGATTCACTCTCAAAAATGTTCTGAAGATTGTGTGAAATGTTTGGAGCATTTAGGTATTGCACACAGGTAAAGGGACTTTCCTCCCCCAAAAATGTACATGCATACCAGCAGCACACAAATATTTTGGCCTGGAAAAACCAGAAGTTGTTACTCCTTCTAAGCAGTAGTTTTCCTATAGAAGTGGACAGGTTTTACCAGATATCACAGCTTTCATTCCATCTCCAAGGCTCTTGTCTTCAATTAATGCAAAATATTGATTTGTCTTCTGATATCTCTTTATGAATATTGAGTATCAATTTAAACTTAGCAATCTTCAGACTGAGTTTTAATCCTCCCAGCCAAGCTCTGACATGAAACTTGGTCTACAATATGCTCAAAACGGTTTCTTCCTCAGACAACCAAGCCTGCTACCAGGACACACTCAAAGGTTCTGCTCAGTCACACTCTCATCTGAACTTCGTGCTGTTTATTCGGTCAAGTAGTCTTAAAGCTCTGGCATTTTATCTAATTCTAAATTAAACTTCTCATAGGAGGTAATTATTTTCTATGTCAATGTCTACAACCTCTCTTCTCTGGGCTCAGTAAGTGCAGATGTGTTCAGGACAACGCTGCTGAGGTTACCTCACTGAAATGGTGATTGAGACCCATCTTTGAGGCTCTTCCCTCTTGCCTCATGAACTGCGTTTCTGCACCAGATTCTTATGGAGCCTTGCTCTTCCTACCACTGCTACTGAACTAGAGAGTGGCTGACAAAACCCAAGGCCAGAGTTCGCTGCTCTGACAGCACTGTCAGTGTTTGCACACAGTCAAGGTGTTTGCCTCAGAAATACTTGACATCTTCTTACACTTTGTGCTTTCAAGCCCAGCAACTTCTCTCTCATCTTCTCTGCTAAGCAGAACCACCTGAAAACTCACATTCCCCAGGGGTGCCTGGAAACACTTGACGAAGAGGCTGGGCAGCTGATGTGCTGTTACACCACCTTAGTGGTGTACCAGGAAGAATTTTCCAAGGGCTGATTCCTTTCTCTCACTTCAGTAGCCCCACCTTATGCAGTAGGCCCAGTCCAAGTCTCCCTGCTTCTGCTGTAACAACACCCTAAGTCAGGAGCAGTGCCTCTGTGAGGGGAAGACTGCCACCCAACCTCAGCTTTCCTGCATTAGGTTTCCCTGCCCAGGCTGGATGTATTTTCAGTGTGTTGGCAATGCCCTAGGAAGCCCTGCTGGCAGATTTGTTGAGCCTGTCTGCATACTCAGTCGACATAGCGGTTTGGTGATATGACTTGGAGAAAAACTGTAACCTTCTGTCCATTTATAATACTATCTCCTCAGTTTTCCACCCCCTGTGTTTATCATGGTCCAGAGTTCCCTGCTGAAGGAAGGTACGATCACTCTGTACTTGACACAAGCCTGACAGAATCAGTTGGTTCAAGACCACTTATGTGGTCCACTTAAGTGGAGGCAAATGTTCCTCTACGTCATTTTAGTGAAAGAGAAACCATAGCAATACGGACCTCCCCAAACTTTTGTAACACAGCCAAGATTTCACCTGCCAATGGAAAATACTAAGATTTTTTGGTGTTACCACTGTGCAGGTGAGCAGAGCAGGCCAAAGCCACTTCATCTTTTCTTCCAATAGCTAACTTCCTTCTCCAATGACAATTCTGGAGTTCCCAAGAAAGTTGTGACAGAATATAGTAAAGAAACATTTTCTCATACACTTTTTTCCACAGATAATAAAGCTGATTCTCAGCCTGTTGACAAGTTACCAATAAGACAGTGATTTCAGACCCAGGATTGAAATATGTATGATATACTTTGACAGCCAAAACCAGACTAAGCTGAGAGAAGCTATGATCAGAAAAAACAGGACTAAGAAAAAAACCTGAACACCTGCTGCAGATTTCTGTGCTAGTGCCAGATCCCAAAACTGAGGATTATCTGCAAGCCACTGCTTTTTGTAAGGGGGACCATAAGTAGATTCAAACTACTCACAGAGAACAATACAACAGAGAGTACAAATCCTGACATAATTCAATTAAAGAAAGCGGGTAACTAAAAAGCAAAACTGTTTCATGGCCTCTCAGACTGCGCACTCTGAACACACCAACTGATTATCAGATATGACTGCAAAACTATTACTGAAAAGGAGAAATTGTGGTCCCATCAAAGTCAGAAGGCCTTCATATTGTCCCTACTAAGTTCACATAAGCAGACCAGCTATTAATTCAAGCTCTAATATTCTTGAACAGGGAGAATAAAAGTCCATGACATGAAATGCAAAGCTGCTCTTTTGCTATATTTTACATTAACCAATCTTTCTGCTCTTTCCCTTCTGAAATATCAGCTCTTATTTTAAGTGCCCCTGAGACCAGAAAATACCCTTAAGTAACAGATGAGATAAAATCTATGTCACACTGCCAGTGTGACATTATCTGATTGTGAGTGAAGTGTACAGTGATGGGTTATGCTTTATTTCATTCTCCCATTAGACAGACTACACGGATTAGCTACACATGGGAACTATCCTGCCACATACACTCATCTTGGAAGGAATGGGATTTTAATTACATAAGATAGAAGAATGCTCAGTTCTTGCCCACACAGGAAACATTTGATTAGTAATGTCAGGTATGGATGAAGGCGGTACTCTTTCATACCTACAAAAACATACTGGTGCCTTGGAGAACAGAGGTAAGGACTTGCCAGAAAAGTGGATTATTTCTGGTTCAAAAACTGACATCTTTTGGCTTAGTAAGGACTTTGCCTTCTGGAGTTTTAGCAAATCTTAGGGGCTGGCACGATGTGAATCCTGCCTTGATGAACCTCAATCTACACTTGCCACCTTTCAGATTTTCAGATAAAACACTCATCCACGGCAGACATGACCAGACCACCAGAAGTGGGCATTAAACACACTTGGATACCTAAACTTTAGGCAATATTTACTTGTGTAGATCCTCTTAACTGTTATTCTAGCTCCCCTCATCAGAGACAAAGATCATCTTCCCCAAAATCTCTACCTAGTTCAGAGTCAACATGGTTGGATTACTCAAAGACTATGCCTTCTGTTTCACAACTCCTTTCACTACTTTCTCAGCAGCCTGCTCCACTGGAAAAAGAAAACTGTTTGCAGAGCCGGGAAAAGAAAGTTTTCCTGCAAAAACGGGATGAGATGCCACGGGACTCTGAGGTGCCCAGTGGGAAAATGCGTGTCTCCTTGACAGACTTTTCCTGCCACAAATTGTCCAACTTGTTACTGTCTTCCTGTCTTCTGTCAACCAAAAACATAAACAAAAAACCTCCCAACACTTCAAATAGCCCAGCTGTCACAGATACGTTTGCCAGAGGTTTTAATGTTCCAAGAGGAGGTTAGTTTTAGCAGGAGATACTTACAAAGCTTGCATAATGTAACAGCAAGCAGCATTATAAAAACCAGGTGAAAGAAAAAAAGAAGGTCAAACGAAGTGTCTCTAGCTTGGCATAATGAAGGAAACCTCCTCTGCTGTACCCGAAACCTAGTGCTGAGTAGAGGCTGGGTGAACTGTGTCTCCAAACAACATAAAGAAGAGGATACATTGGGCAGTGCTAGTTTGTAAAGATTATTAGCCCAAAGGGATACCTTCTGCTCTGAATCACACGCATCCTCCCCGAGGGCTGATGGTTGAAGTCTAGACCAGCATCATGTTGGTCATGATGCATTAAGCAAAACTAATATAGGTATATTTAGAAAGTTTTACCCTAATGGGCTTTCTGTTAATTTATCTGTACAGGCAAAAACCCCAAAGGGACCAAAACCCCAAACCCAAACAGGAAAATTGACTGCTTTTCATATGCTTCTTTTAAAACATTTGTCTCCAAACAACACGGAATTCAAAGAAGTTGGTAAACTAAACAGTAACTGCAGCTATACATTGCTGTTGCAAAAAGCTAAGTGTATCTGTAGATACCACTAGGCTTTCTGACAAAGTAGGTGGCATAATACAAGCTCTCTAGGAAAAGCATCATGAGCTCATATGTGTTTGTACAGCACCAGGAGTCTTGATCTTGACTGGGGCGTTCGGCTGACAGAAATAAGTAACTATGATATGTGGGGCAGCCTGCTCAGCTGTGACCCTTCCTTTGGGTCGACCGACAGAGTCCTGCCCCTGGACACCTACAGAAGACGAGCGATCAGTGGCATGAATCTTTGCACTTAATACTGGGGAGGCATAAGAGAAGCAACACGTGCTGCTAAGCGAGCGAAATGTCCTCTCTGATCAGCCCTGAGTAAATACCTACAAGTTTAGACAAAATACCCCGCATGAAAGTTTGTCATCTGTTCAACTAAGCTAACTGATTTCTGGGGAAAGGAAGGGACAGAAAACCTGTTTTGTAATAGGAGAGATAGCCTCACGCCCTCCAAAAAATGGAGGGGTGAAAAAAAAAAAAAAAAAGAAGAAAGCGACAGCTGACCGAGAGCCTCGCAGGGTTTCGGGGCCCGTGGGAGGGAAGGAGCACAGCAAGACCGAACTGCGGTCGGACAGCCGAGGGTCTCCAGGCAGCGCCGCTGCCCGCGCCGCTCCACGGGGCCGAGAGCTGGGCGAGCAGCCGCCCCGGGGCGCGGAGGGTCCGACCGGCCGGGCCGGGCCGGGCAGGCGGCGGGCGCCGGGAATGTGCCCGCTACGTGCGGGAGCGGGAAGGGCGCGGAGGCTCCGCGCGGGGCTCCCACCGCACCTGCCGACGGGCTTACCTGTGGCGGACCCGGGTGCCTCGCCCTCCTCCGGCGGAGCGGGCTTCTTGCCTTTCCTCCCCTTCCTGCCGTTGCCGGCTTTTTTCTTCTCGGCCATCCCGGCTCCGGCCGGCACCGCGCTCCCCGTTGCCTCCGCCATCCCCGCGGTCGCCCCCTCCGCCGCCACGGCCGACGCTGTCGGCTCCCGGAGCGCCCGAGGCTCCAGCATCGCTCGTGCCTGCCGCCTGAGACTTGGAGCCGCGAGTTCCTTGGAAGTTTTTGGAAACTCCTCTCCGGCCCTTTTTTTTTTTTCCTTCACTCCCCCTCCCCACCCTCCCTCCTTCTCCACCCCCTTTTTTTTTTTTTTTTTTCGTTTTTCTTTTCCCTTTCCTTTCTTTCCTAATAATAAAAATAAACTCCAGCCCACGTACACACCCCCTCGGCACACGCCTTAACTAACGCCCGCCCCGGGCACCGCTCGCTTGCTCTCGGGAGGAGCCTCCACGGCCCCAGGGCGCTGGGCGGCCCCGGCCCCAGCCCCGGGGAGGGCGCAGGCACCGCGGCCCCGGCGGGCCGGGGCGGGGCAAGGGCCGGGCAGGGCAGGACGGGGCGGTGTCGCAGCCTGGTGCCGCCCCGCCGCTCGGCAGAGCGGGGCACAGCGTGCGGGAGCGCCTCGGGGACAGGCGCGGGCTCTCTCCCGCGGGTGGCCACAGCGAGGGGGTCGGAGAAAGCGAGAGGCGTCTGCGGTGCTCCTCAGGGTGCTTGCGCCCTGCCACTTGGGCACCTGCTTAAAGCTGCGGCTTCCTCTTAACCTGCGAGGTTACCGGCGGCGCCGCTCCCCCCGGCGGCGGGGGATGCTCACGGGAGAGGGGGGTTTTGTAAGACTAACGTGCGCTCCCCCACCTGGTGCCTTGCAAGGGGGTCCTGCCCCCGGGGAGGTCGCACTGTTCGCAGTGTGGGTCCATTTCTACTTCGGTATCTTCTCGCGGGGCTGATCCCAGAACCACCAGTTCTCACAACCGAGAGTGTCGGTCAGGTAGAGCTTGGCTGCAGTCCATGGATGAAACTGCACCCAATACAGCCGTACTCGAGACAGCTGTAAAGTAACTGGCAGCAGTGTAAATGCACCAAACTGAACTTCACCGTCATCTGGAAAACTTTAAGGAATCTGTATATAATTGCTCAGCACCATATTCCCTGCTGGTGCAGATAACTGTTGTCTGTAGGAGTTGCGCTGAACACCGTTAGGTGGGAAACACAACACTGAAAAGTTACAGAACAGATCTGCGCAAACTACTTAAAATCCCACAATGGAAGGTTTTCCCTGTATACTTGGAAAGGTCGTGCAACAGAGAAAAACAGATGGGATCAGAATGCAAAACTAGGATTGCTACTTTGCAGTTCTTAGTGATTCTTCCTTCTCTTGAGGAGACAGTTACGCATGTCCCTTAGCCTGAAAAAAACCCATTTACACTGATCACCATGCACAAAAAGTGCTTTTGAGTTGGTTTTCTTTATTCTTAGATTGAAATAATTAAAAAAATCTTCCCATATCGGGACCCAAAAAGACAAAACACTCTGAACCCAATATATACTGGGTTCTTCCTCTTCTTGGCTGAAAGTTTTGAGGCTGGGTTTTTTCAAGATACTCTCTTGCAGCAAGAAGCTTTTGAAGAAGCAGTGGGTAAACAGCATTTTGAGTTCTCAGCATTTGGACTTTGAAACAAACAGAAAAAACCCCCAATGTTATCTCAGTCCTGTCACTGTGGTAAAAGAAGAGCAGCGAACTACACCAACTGCAAAACATTAAGGCAAAAAAGTTATACTTCCTCAGAGCCCTGGTGATAACAGCATTAGTGAACAAATCCAATCAAGGCGGGGGGAGAGCAAGTGGGGAAGGAAAGACATGGGTACAATTCTGAACACGAAAAGTTACAGATGTGTTCGAGTCACATTTTGGATTTCTTGACTGACAGCGTTACGACATCCTTTCTCAAACATGCTGCGCCGAAATTGAGGGAATAAGCCCCAGGGCGGGGAGAAAGAGCAAGCCTCACGGAAGAACAGCTGGAGATGGGAAAGATCCTACTGCGGCAGTAACTCGGTATTTCCTTAAGGGGTCACTACTCAGCAAGGAGGGAGCCTACTCTGGCAAAACGTAAGGGACTCTGTTGGCTATCGAAGTGTACTTTTAAATAATCTCGGTATGACCTGTTTTTCTGTACGCCGCAAAATCTAAATAATCAAAGTAAACATTATCTTCAGGCCGTGTTCATCAGCATTAATCCGTCATCTCAGAGAGTTATCAGCACTGAGGCCCTGTGAGCAAGCCGCAGGATGGACCCCCACCAAAGACTCTTTCTTTCTGGCAGTGTGATACTGGGGCAAGACCCCAGCAGCCTGAGAAGGCATTAAAAATGAAAGCCTAGGAACACTACTCCAGACTCCTGAATTCCGGCACCTTTTCTATTAGAAGTGGGAAATTTCTTGAAAAAACATATCAGAAATGTGCTCTGGAAATAAGCCTACTATTCCGAGAAGAAAGGTTATAATTCATTTTAGGCAATGTGTCGTAGATCCACTGCAGAAGGGTGTGATTTACTTCTGTATACCTCAATGCCAAAGAATTAGGCATTGCTTGTAGCACATAAGACTGCCTCTCCTCCTTTGCTGTCGACAGCTGTGAGATACTTCAACAGAGTGGGTAGGAACTGATTTAACACTATATTAAAATTGCCATTTTACCCCCTCAGAACTGTGAGTAGAGAGCTGGCTTGTCAGAGGTCGGTCATAAAATGCCCTAGGTACAACAATCTTCTGAGCTGACAGTTCCTACAGCCAAAGGACAGTTTGAACTTCTGGAAATAGAGCAATGCAACCATTTACATGATTTCAGTGGAGTGGAAGCCATAGCCCAGGCACATTTCCCAATCTCATAAAAATTACACAGCTGCTTGGGGAACAGCAGTCAAACTTTCATGTACTTTCATGGTCGGTTCATCATAGGACAGGTAAAAGAGTGCTGCCTGCTTGTCACCAACGCACAGGCAGAGACCATGTATGGAGCTTTTACTCATTCATCTCCTTGTTCTCTCCATCCATGTCACCTTCTTCAGTATACAAATTAAGATCTGGCTATGCCCAAGCTCATCTCAGTGTTGGTAGTCTGGCTATTCTGGACCTCTGCACTTCGTGAAATTATTTACATCACGTGAAGTGAACGCAGAACGCTGCTAAGTCTAATTTTTCACTCATATATATACACATCTGCAAAATGTAATGCAGGGAAAAAGAGGCAGACCAGTAAACAAAAATAAACAAAAAGTGCTCCAGAGTAACAAACAGTTTAATAAAATGTCAACAATCTGAATTTCTTTTGCTTCTAAGTTCATTTTTACAAATATTCTGGTCATAGAAAAGGGGCCTAATTACAAATACTTAGAAATTGCAATGCCTTACCAAGAGAGCAAAAAAATGGTTTGAGACTTTTTATTTTCCTTTCAGAAAGTGTACTCATTTAACAAAATCAGTTCCTGAATTAACAATGAAGTTCGTAGCGTAACCCTATTCTCAGTCTTCTCTTAAGCTGAGGACTGCCTTTTTCTCTTTTTCTTCATTTTGTACTCATTTAAAACCCATGAAGACAGGTGGGAAGGCTATCTGCGTAAACTGCCTGTCACCCCTCTATTGGTAGCAAGAAAAGAGTAAGAAATATCATCCTAAACAGAATTAAACAGTAAAGATGTATAGTAACCATAACTGTGAATGAAACACATTCTTATATTAAGTTGGACTCGAAATTCTGTCAGCAGCTGAGCACCAGGTCTTTGACATCAACTCAGCTGAGTCAGGATAACAGTACCTTTTGTTCTACTGACCTTATGAAGATGCGAATCTTGATTACCCAAAAGTATCCCAACAGTGGCTTAAAGGTCAAGCCAACATCTTTGGCAACAGCAGCAATTGTGACAGGTGATGACGTCCCAATAACGTCTCTTTTCAGGAAATGGCACATTTCAGAGTTGTTTGTACAAGTGTCTGTATATATGTTGCTACAAAACAAGACCTGATGGCCTCCAATTTACCAACAGTTTTTAGCATGTAATGTTTCAGAACTTTTTAGATCATCCAGTCACAACTATAAATATATACATATGCACATATATATATATGTATATAAAAACAGTGCTAGCCCCATTAGTGTGCAAGACATTGATGCTGTTTGGTGTGGGCTGAATAAAACATATTTTTGTACAATTAATGAGCATCTTCCTCAGAAACACATCCAGCCAAAATTTCTACAGACTACTACACTCCTGTAAAATGTCAATAGTTATAACCAAGGATATGGCCTGTGAAAATAACTAAGTAAAAAGGCATGGAAGGTGAAAATCTATTAATAGGAATAATTTGGCAGCCCCTGTTTGAATCCAAACTACTCCAGCACTTGCAGTGAGGACTCTGAAGGCTGACAGCTCTCTCATTTCGTCGATGTGACTCCACTGACAAGTGTTCAGTCCAGACATTGTGCTCTCACAGAAAAATATCCAAATTAATTTTTAAAGTGTGTATTAAAACTTCATTCAATTGCTGGGTGGATATTCTAATTCAGGACAAAAAAAATTATGAAATTAAGTTCAGACCAATTTTCTTGGTAAGGTAATGAAGTCTAATCACATTAAAAGCACCTTTGATTAAAAATGCTGAAACAGAGCTTTAATGCACTTTAACAAATTCACATTAAATACATAATTTTTTTGGATCCAGACTGATTTTTCTCTGTTGGCAAGAGTTCAGTGGCCAAGTGTGATAATCCCCATTGTCCTGGAGCACTCACAATAGACCAACAGGTCTTCCAAATTAGACTGGCACACTGTATGCATAAATCCATGGTTAATTTGTACCCCACCACAACCAGCACACAGTCCTTATCTCTGTGGTGACTCATACCAGAACATACCAACTCATACCAACCCTTCCAAGCCTGTACCTGCATGATCAGCAGTCTCAACCTGTGCTCTGCCCAGTGAGTTTAGTGCTGCTGTTTCTGTCTCTGGGCCACCATGTCGCACAGGTTTGTCCGTATGTCTGTACCTTGAGTAGTCTTAACATCATGAGCATGGTAGAATTCTGGATTCTGTGATACCCTGTGACCCCCCTCTGCTGCAGCA
Source organism: Neopelma chrysocephalum (assembly GCF_003984885.1). Classification (NCBI taxonomy): domain Eukaryota; kingdom Metazoa; phylum Chordata; class Aves; order Passeriformes; family Pipridae; genus Neopelma; species Neopelma chrysocephalum. The sequence goes on from NW_020925079.1 coordinate 110,942, forward strand.
ACAAGCTGACCTGTCCCGCAGTAAGCTGACTGACAGAGCACTGGCACCAGCCTGCATCCCTGCCGTACTGCAGGACCAACAATTATGCTGCAGAGAGAGGGCAATTAACCGAGGTCTGTGATTATCCCAGTGTCCCTGACTAAATCACTTGGCTAGTCTGATGGGTCACCAAGGGCTCCACTTTGTGCTGCCCTTGCTCCACTGGCTCTGTAAAGAAAACAGATTCCTTTTGCAATCATCTGGTGCTGCACAAGCAGTCTGGAGTGTGCTCTGCCTACACTGCCCTCTAAGGTGTTTACAGCCTTCTCCATGAGATTATCTCAGTGGTATGCAATCTCCAAGATATATGATCTTCAAAACACCCCTGTGGCTGTGTGGCAAAGCTACTAGCCTCTTTCCTTACAGAAGGGGCAAAGGAGTTAGAACTGAGAGGGGAATTAGACCAAGCAGCTCTCAGCTGTGGAGCTCCAAACTCTTCATGCTCTGATCATCAAAACAATATCCTAAGTTAAGCACACAGGCTCCACATTCATCACCTGAGGAGTGTTCAGTGCCTGATGATGGGAATCACAACTGCCATGTCTGTTAAGCAAGAAACCAAAAAAGTGTTAACAGTAAAGCAAGATTTCTCATTGAAGCTTAGGAGGCTTTCAACTCCATGCTACAAGGAGGTGCATTCAAACAAAAACACCAGAAAAAGAGGAGATGCTATTTGAAAAGGGATGTAACAAGAGACTGTCTTCCCCTCTGCCTGTGTTAACAGTCCAGTAGTGGAAAATGTCCTCTCTCCAAGAGGGAGAAACCTGAGCTCAGTTCCTTCATCTGTATAAAGAGATGTAAGTGTACTTCTCTCATCTCTCAGGAGATAGTCAGGCAAGTTAGGCACCTTTGCAAAAAATTTTGGGCTGGTGAAATACTTAGGAGAGCAGGAACTAGAGCTGAAACCACCCTTTCTTTCACATAAGCACTCTGATCAGTACTATGCTCTTTTCCTCAGTCCCATTATGTGATGGGATGACTGTGACTAGACCGACTGAGGATATTCTCTCTTGTCTAAACATACCAACAGGTCTAGCCCCATGGACCACACATGCAGATGTACATTTTTTTGTGGATTTCACCGAGAGCTCAGCTAAATGTCCTGCTGTTAAATGAAGAAATTGTTTGGATCTATTCTGTCATTAATATACAAAATGAAGGATGAGATTTCCCCTATATACATACCTCCTGACACACACACGTTCTCAGCTAATTCAGAACTGCCCTGGTTCAACTGGGGCTTTTGCTGTCCATGGAAATCAGCTAGATGAGCACCAGTAAACAAAAATATATTGCATGTGGGGAAACGAGACTCTCTGTGTGGGCTTTGTCTCGTCCATAACTCTTCTTATTTAAATCCCATGCAAAAATGAATAAATAGAGTGTGAGAGAGGGTGTACAGTCACTGCAGCTTTGTTTTAAGGTCTTTCATCCAGTGAGAAAATTAAGATGTGTCTAATCAAAGCCTGAACCAGTGGTAAGATTCTCTGCTGCGTTTTATCTATGTTTAGCTCATGCTGTAAAGAGTAGTGTGATTAATTACAGCGTCCCTGGTTAAATCTGTGGTTTAGCAGGCATCATATTAAGCACAGGAGTGTTTTTCTATGACAGCTACTTTGCTTAAAGCCAGGCACAGACTTAGGCACCTTTCATAAATGGGGTTTGGGAAAGATTGTTCTTCCAGAAAGTTTTCATGCCTTTTCCTTTCTAAATAAGTGGAACTTTGGGTATAGTGTGTCTGATATGCCATTCCTCCTATCAAAGTTTCTCAGCTGCAAACTTCACTGAGAATTTTCTCTGAGTAATACGTTGTTTTCACTGAGTTGCTTCAGAAAGTTGCATGCATTTCCCATCACATCCAAGCAAAAGATAATTTTGGTAGGCTTGCCTCAAAAAGAGAAATATGGTGTGCAGGGGTATCATTTCATGCTGTGAAATAAGGATTGAAGTGAAAGGTTAAATAGGAAACTAGTCAAGTGGTAAATTAAAGCCCAGGGAAATCCAGTTATTTCAAGCCTCAAAAAATGTTTTGAAATTGTGTTTAACACAGTGCACTGGTGGGTAGGGTGGAGGCGGGGTGTTACCTGCAGACAGGCCAGAGCAAAAACTATGTATTTGTCTGTTTTGAACCCTGCCTACGATTGCGGGGGGAAATGTACCCCAAATACACCTGGGTGCTCTGTAGGTATCCCCAGAACACGGTACCTGGCTGACATACAGGAGCTGGGAGCATCCATCCAGAAAATTGCTCTCTACATGCCTCATTCTTATAATCTCCTTTAGGAGCCTGCTCCTGGCCAGTATTAGAAAATGGATATTAAGCTGGATGGGACTTCAGTTTGACCCTGAATGACCAGTTCAGTATTCTTTAGTTTGGCATCCAATTAAACAAGTGTCTAAGGTTTCATGTCACCATGAGGCTTCATTATATTTCTAAAAGAAAGTGGTGAGTTTAGTGGTCTGTGAGTGCTGGTTTAGAGTTTATAGGAAACTTGTTCCTTCTTTCCAGGCTAATTAGTTTCCATTCTTCCACATGTGTAGTGACATGGTGTCAACTCCTGTTACCCTACCCTTCTGTCACAGTTAGGGTGACTGAACCCCCATGACCATTGTCTCCTACATCCTCATTTTGGGGCATCAGAAATTACCAAGCTCTACACTTAGAAAAGTTTACCAAGGGGAGGTTAAAACTGCATTTTAATTTTTTTTTTTTTTCTTTTTCATGGCTTTGCAAAATCATGAACAAAGGTATTACTGGTTGAACACTGGTGGTGGCAAAATTGAATTCAACATAAAATATCAGAAAAAGGGCTAAATATAACTTCATTTGACAAAAGGTGGGGTATGGAAGGTAGTGAACGCAGTGTGAAAGTTGAAATAAAATGCAGAGGTCAGACCCATGGGTCTGCAAAAATTAGTATGGCTCCTTTGAACTTCATGGAAATAGAGATTTTCATGTCTGAAAATTTGGCCATATCACATCATGACTATTTCCAGACGATCCTTAGTCCAAACTATATAGACAGCAAATGCTTTTGCAGTTTGCTGACTAATTCCTCCCTTTTTAAAGGAAGTCTGAATATGGAGTCAGGCTGGAGAGCCTCAGCAGTGTAAATGTTCTGCTACAGTCAGATGGCTGTGATTTCCTCTGTGGATGGAACTTTTGTGGAATATTCTGTAGACAGAGCTCTTTCCAGTTCCTCAGGTCATACAACACACACACATACAGAATGTGCTGTGGGGCCACTGATCCCAGTAAACACAATTCTTTAACATGCTTGAAGATCTAAATACATGTATATTTAGGGGGTTTTGGGTCACTGAAAAATTCCTACAAGTTGTACTGCCAAGTTTCAGTGCTTAAAAACACAAATAACTCTGATCTCAATATTTCCTTCTGGGGCAAAGTTTTTAAAAAACCTTCATTAATCCTACTCCTATGAAAACAATGCAGAACTCAGTTGTCAGGAAATAAAATGTGTGTTGCCTGTGTCACTAAATTCTTTCAAGTGGTTTTAATTGACTCATAAAACATTCAAAACTGAGCCAACAGGAATCCTATTACCCTAAATGTACTAGTCCTATGCAGCTTGCTAGTAAAGCACTGAAAGTTGTGGGAGCACCTCACCAAGCAGAGAAAGGAAGTATTTTAATGGCAATTCCTCCTGCAAGTTTACTCATGAGTTACAATTGACAATGAATGTGCTATTCCACAAGCTCAGACCTTTGCCTGTTCATGATTAACCCACAGAAAGACTGCAAATATGTTGGTACTAAGGGAGCACATAAAAGTGGTATTTGTTAATTTGATTGCTATGTGCAGATCTATGAGGGCCCATTATGCAAACCCATATAATCCTGTAGTTTGCTCCTGAAGTATTCATCACAGCTGCTGCAGAGAACTTGGTAATCTAGAGTCACCATCTCAGCTATGTGACTAGTAACCAAAATCACAGAGTTTATACTCGGAGATGGGAAGGTAACATTTATAACCAAAACCAGGTCTGAACCTAATAACAGGACAGACAACAGCCACAGTTTTCACTCCATACAGATTTTTATTCTCTGTCAAAGGGTATTAACTATTCTGTAAGGTTTTGTTCTGCAGGTAAGCAGTGGCCAGCCTCCTATTAGCATCTGTTAAGTCTGCTAATTTAATTGTGTGGTATCTCCAGAGAAAATGACTCTAGAGCAAAAGCAAAGAGAATACAATAGACCAAATCCTGACCATTTGATACGAACCTGTCAGTGAAAGCTGTGAAATACTGTGTGGAGCACCAGTAACTGATGTGTTCACACTGAGTGGTTGTAGGACAGCACTTAGTGGTAACAACATATTGAACGCAGAAAACTAAGAGAAAACATTTTTGTCAAGTTTTTTCACAAGAGATCAGTTGCCCAGGGACACTGACCGAAAAAAAAACAACTCCAAAGGGCTTTGTGACACTGAGCAAGTGTCCACATCCAAGAAGAGTATCCCTGGGGAATACACACTTCCAGTGCAATATAATACGTTAAGACTTAGTGAACTAATGCCTGCAGTTTTATTCTATCACACTACAACAAATAAAAGAAAGCTTTTCTTTCAATATTCTCAGTATGCTGTTATTCCCCATATTTCCAATGTTGTCAGAGAGTGAAGCAACATGTATTGCCACAATTAATGTCACATCACAGAGACTGAACACATGATAAAGAAATTAAAGACAATTGACTTACTTGCAAACACTAAACTCAGCTGTATGGTTTTCAGTGATGCAGGGTCATGGTAAGCAGCAAAACAAATAAGAGGCATTCTACTGTCAGCCTGTAGTGTGAGGAAATTGGAAAAGAAAATATTGTTTTGAATGCAAGGGTTTGGGAGCTTGATTGAAAGCTGGATATTTATCTGAATTGCCTAAGAAACATCCAGAACAACTCCTCAACAGGCCAAGAGAAAAAAATAAACAGCACACCAAAAATTCATGCAAATGTCAGGTGACTATAGCATGGCTTTTTCGTCCCATTCCAGAAATATGAACAAGATACGAAACAGGAGACAAAGGCAGGGAGGAAAGAAACAAACAAAAGTCCCAGCACATCCACGCTCTGCCAGAGTCTGAAACTGTAGGCTGTCTAGTGCCACTGAGGTCCCTTTCTCTGGCTGCAGGATGAGCAGCACTCAGCATGCCACACTGCCTTGCAGGTTTCCCCACGTGCTCCTTTCGACTTCTGGAGGCAGAACCAGAGTCCTTTTGAGTTAATGGCAGGAAGAAAAACAAAACAACAAAACAGTGTTAGCCTGTGCTTCTGAAACACCTTCTGAAAAACCTTACTAGAGCCTCTCTGTACAGACAGTTACGATTTAACAAAGTGCAAAGTAATGGATAAAGAAATCCCTTGTGTGCGGGGGTTGGATTGCAGTCTGCAATGGCAGATGGTCCAGCAGGTGCATGACTTGTCTACAGCAACAGGATGCAAAAGATATTAAAGAATCTGATGAAGTGTCTGATGGTCAGGGACACCTCAAGAAAATAAGTCACGTTGATACAGATCCCAGTGTTCTGGCAGAAGTGAGTGAGAGATTGTCCTAAGTAAAGTGCTGAGAGGGAGAGGATAAGCTGAACTGGTTTGGAGGGAATAATTAGCTAGCAAGAGTTGCTGTAGTAAAACTAAAATAATTAAGGATCAGCAAAGCAATCAAGTGCAAATGCTGTTCCCTGTGAACAACTGGAGGAGGCAGGCCTAGTTTTGAAATGTCATTTTTCTGAACTTACTGCAGTTTTTTCAGGTAAGCTAATGGCTTTGGCAGGCTGAAATATGATGAAGACAAAGAAATTCTGTGCTGTGACTTCCCTTGGAGCTGAAAAGTGACTGCCCTAGCACCCAGGCTGACCCTGCACTCTGCTGCCTGAGGATGTGAATGGATGCAATAAGCAGACTGACCAAGGATAAAAGTATCAACATTCAGCCACTTTTGGTGTCTGAAATGTTTGGGAAGCAGGATTCAGTCTCCTGTGGCTCCAGTGTAGCTCTGTATGAATGCCAAATTTGCTCAAGAGAGGAGAGCTTTCCCACTCCCATGTGTTCATTGTTTTTCATTCATTTGTTCAAGATGATAGTTTTAAAACCTTTAATTATCTGCATTTTGGACTGAAGACCATGGTGTTTTGCTCCATTTGCCCTATGTTCTCTAAGAGTGTAAATATTCTTGCATGTCCATTTCTTCCAGTTTGTCAGTACACACTCTTGACCCCTGCTTTGAACTTCTTCATTCTGTAGAACCTCCACTTTTCTTTTGGGAAGGAAATGTTGCTGATCCAACCCCTCGTCCTCAGTTGAAGCTGCACCCACTCACCCGACAGAGCATCCGACCCATACTTCAGACATTGCATGTAATGTTTGCAGGTTGTGGTTACATTTTAAACAGTTTATCTTTGTTCTTGCCAATCAAAAATGCGAAGAATTTACAGACAAGTTTAAACAAAAAGGTGAGATCTGAGTCAGCTTCTTCAGTCATTGGTGATTTTACATGGTCAATTAATTACTATTGGCTCTAACATCCACAAATGCCTTCTGGCAATCACCAAGGAAATGACAGTGTTTGCCTTCATGTAAACACCTCATAACAGCTCTTTGGAGAAGGACCTGGGGATCCTGGCAGACAACAAGCTGTCCATGAGCCAGCAGTGTGCCCGTGTGGCCAAGAAGGCCAGTGGGATCCTGGGGTGCATTTGGAAGAGCGTTGCCAGCAGGTCAAGGGAGGTGATCCAGCCCCTCTACTCAGCTCTAATCAGGCCACATCTGGAGTGCTGTGTCTGTTTCTGGGCTCTTCAGGGCAAGAGAGATATGGAACTCTGTGAGGGAGTCTAGAGGAGGACTATGGAGATGATGAGGTGACAGGAGCACCTCACCTGTGAGGAAAGGCTGAGGGAGCTCGGCCTGTTTGCTTGGGAAAAGAGAAGACTGAGAGGAGATCTTATAAATGCATACAATTATCTGAAGGGAGGGCATCAAAAGGGGTGGAGGCAGGCTCTTCTTGGTGATGCTGAGCCATAGGACAAGAAACAGTGGGCAGAAACTGATGCACAGGAAATTCCACCTGAACATGAGGAATAACTTCTTTACTGTGCAGGTGACCAAGCAATGGAACAAGTTAGCCAGAGAGGTTGTAGAGTCTCCATTCCTAGAGATATTTAAGAACCATCTGGATTGAGATCCTGCTCAATGTGCTCTAGGAAGACCTTGCTTGAGCAGGGAGGTTGGACCAGACAACACACTGTGGTCCCTTCCAACCTGAACCCTTCTGGAATTCTGTAATTCTGTGAAAGTGAAGTGCAAGGTCCTACACCTGGGTCATGGCAGTCCCAGACACACCTACAGGTTGGGCAAGGAAGTGATTGAGAGCAGTCCTGTGGAAAAGGACTTGGGGGAGATGGTTGATGAAAAACTCAACATGAACTGGCAATGTGCACTCACAGCCCAGAAAGCACCAAAAGGAGTGTGAACAGCAGGTTGAAGGAGGTGATTTTCCCCCTCTACTCTGCTCTTGTGAGACCCCACCTGGACTGCATATAGTTCTGGTGTTTCCAACATAAGAAGGATGTGAAACTGTTGGAGCAAGTCCAGAGGACTTGTTCCTAAAAGGAAGTTCATTAGAGGACTGGAGCACCTTCCCTATGAAGACAGTCTGAGAAAGTTGGGGCAGTTCAGCCTGGAGAAGAGAAGGTTGCATGAAGACCTCATAGCAACCTTCCAGTATCTGAAAGGGACCTAGAGGGAAGCCTGAGAGGGACTTTTCCTCAGGAACTCTAGTGATAGGACAAGGAGTAATGGGTACAAACTGGAAGAGGGGAAATTTAAGATAGATATTAGGAAGAAATTCTTTACTGAGAGAATGATGACACACTGGAACAGGTTGCCCAGGGAGGTTGTAGATGCCCCAACCCTGGGGGTGTTCAAGGCCAGGTTGGGTAAGGCCTTGGGCAACCTGGTCTAGTGGAAGGTGTCCCTGCCCATGGCAGAGGGATTAGGCCTAGGTGATCTTTAAGGTCCATTCCAACCTTCTATGATTCTATGAAATGTCATCAGTTCCTGAAGGCTGTCAGGAGCACCATTCCTCTGATTTAACTGGAATAATTCTCAGCTTTTAGGGGATCCATATATTTACCTCCTATTGAGCAGAGGCGGAAACTCATGCGTGACGCAATGGATCAATATGTTCAGGGAAGCACGTGAGAGCTGTGGCAGAACCATAAGGATCTTCAAAATGTTTTTCCAGCAATCTGCACAGCACCCTTTTATCTGAGATCTTTACTCAGGATACAAGACGTTGTCTTTTTGTTCCTTTCAGGCTGTGTTGCTGGCGAAGTCAGGTGGTCCCAGTCTGAGACAGGGTGCAGGGCACATGAGACCTGCTCTGGCCTTTTTGCCTGTGCAGACAGGCTGCCCCACCAAGTGGCCTTACCTGTAACACACCACCAGCTACAACCTTATGGAGGAAGGCTGGCCACATAAATTTAACCACAAAAGGTCATATCTATTGCTCATGTAGATCAGTGAGAGATTATTATTACAGGCATTGCACCAGACACAGAAAGAGTCATTGACAGGAAGAAAGGAGTGAGCTGGAGTGGGACCCTTACACTTTGCTGGACTAACCACTTGTCACTTTCAGAAATGTTGCTCCCTGGGATAGGGGCAACAGTGAAAACAGGTTTTGTTCCCTTTTCATGGACAGTGGTTCAAAACAGCACTGATTTAACCCCTCTGATACTAAACTCCCAGTAGTGCCCAGAGGGCCAGATTCTGCCCTGGGATGGCACCAGGTTCCCCCCCAGGTTGCATAACAGTATCTCCAGTTTATGGACTCACAGGTCATGCTGTAGCCATTTTACTGTCTCTGAAACAATGTCCCCACCATAATGAAGGCTATGGATGACTGTGTGCACAGCAGGGATGTCTCCCTCCTTCTTTCATGTTTTTCCTATTCTCTCTCTCATCCACAGCTCCTCGAGGCCTCTCAACTTTTTGGGGGATGGACATGCTGTGGTAAGGTACTCCAAAAGCTGAAGTTTGGGTGTCTGGGGTAAATATGAGGCCCAAAGTAATCAGTAGGGCTGCAGAAAGAAAGGAATACAGTGATGCCATAAAACTTTCAGTCCAATTAAAAAAAAAATATTGGAGCTTAGTCCTTGTTGTACTATCACTGTGCCATTGACAAAGAGGGGGAAAATTTGGAGTGTGTTAGGCAAGACTGAAAGGCATGAGAGCAGAACTAAAATACTCCAGCAGAGTATTTCTTGGAGCCAGGTTAGCTTAGCTTAGAAGGCAGAAAACTGGAGTGTAGGTAAAGGAATTGGAAGATTACAGATGAAAAACTCTTCCAGATCTTTACCAGTGCATGGATTTGATGGTTTTCACCAGTGCATGGGTTTCAATGGATTATCCCCACTCAGGATAAGATCTTGAGTTTCAAATGGATAGCTCCACACACAGTAGGGCTGGTGCTCCACCAAAACAGCGGACTCATGCTAGGAACTTCTGGGAAAGAAAAGGAGAATAAAATGGAAAACATCTCTCTGCCAAACATGGTTTACAGCCACAGTAAGAAAAAGAACCCTGTGCAGTTCTTGTCCCTGCATCTGCTCTGGGTAACGTACAGAGAAGAACCAGACAGATGGCTGAAGACATGCAGTCTGGTGGATGTGGTGGAGTCCCATGTGCTCCATAAAATTGGAACAGAGAGGGAATTATTAGGGAATCACTGAAGTAAGGAACATCAGTAAAGCTGAAAAACGGCAGTTTCAAACACAAGTCCTGTTATTTTCAAACATGAAAAGGAGTACTTTTTCACAAAACATTTAAATAAATTGTGGAACTACTTATCACAGGACATTGTGGAACTCTTTATTGCAGGACACTGTGGATGGTAAAGGTTTGAATGGAGTTTGAAACCAATCTGATAAACTTATGCACATAAAGCAATTTAGGGCCTATTACATCTAAACTCACTGCCCATGAAACTCAAGTTCTTGGACCCTGGGAAATCTTTCCCGAATATCCCTCACTGTGTGCCTCCCATGTCCTTCTGCTCTTTGCTTGGCTAGTCTCAGAGGCAGTACAGTGAACTAGATGGTCTTCTGGCCTCAAATAAGTTTAGGCAAGCCATCCTTGTTTTTGCTGTGATCCAGCTTGTTCCTCTCTTTTTTTTTTTCCCCTCCAGTTTATAAGTTCTATGGGGCAGATGGCTCGTATAGGAGAGAGGGGTGATCTCCTTGGCTCAGGGCCCATCAGACTTCATCCAGTTACTGAGTTCTGTTTGGGGCCCCAGAGAGGTGAGACAATGACAATGGAGAGAGGCTGCAGGAGGCCTATGGCGTTGTGGGACTTCAAGGAGGGGCTGATTCCCCCTAGAGCAGAGATGGGTTTGGGGCATGTGACAGCATCCTGGCAGTGCCTGGTGGAAAGGGGAGTGACAACGGGCATTATCTGAAGCTAGAGAAGTTCAGGCTGGAGATAAAGGCACACTTCTTCCCTGTAGTGATAGCCAGGTAGTACACCAGGATTCCAGGGAAGGCTAAACTTTCTCTATGTTTAGAGGTTTTCAAGACACAACTTAAAAAGTTCTTATAAAGCCCTGGGTAAAATTCCTTAGATTCTATCACTGAGGCCTCTGGGCCCAAAGATAATGTAAATGCTAATGAAATGCCATCAGTTCAGTGTGTAATTTCCCTTTGCTTCTGAAATATATATATGCAGACCTTGGCATTTATACTCATGCGAAAACAGGTATTAACTTCAACTTCCTCCATAACAACAATTACCATTAGACCACTCCATCCCTGTCCTAAGAAAGTGCATTAACTCTGGAAAAAGCAGAGAACGGGTTTTCAGCTGGTGTGAGTGCAGTGTTGCTGGAGCCAACAGGCTGTGGTGAGCTGAACACGCTCAAAGTCTGCCCATACACACTTTGAACGGCTGTTCCTCACCTTCCCACCGGCTTATACCAGCGTGGATGGGTGGCCTGGAGGGCGACATGGGTGCAGCACATCAGTGTGCTGGTAGCAACAGATGATGGGCAAGGAAGCAGCTTTGCTGGTGCACAACGATGTGCTTGTGCTCCCACCACGGGAGAGGCACACAGCTCACACAACCTCACTCAGGCCAGCAGAGAGACTAGCCAGACATCTCACACCAGCACACAGCAGGGGAGGAGGAGGAGGAGGAGGAAGAGGAGGGTTCTGCTTCCTCTTCCTCTTGCTGAGCTGACAAGGCTCTCTTTTCCTTCTGCGAGTGCTGCTGGGCGGGCAGCGGGGCGCCGTGCTGTGGGATCCTGAGCAGCACGTTGCAGAGCTGCCTTCAGTCCGACAATGAGGCACCAGTGCAGCTGCCTAGGGCACCTTCTTCCCACAGAAACACGCTTTTTAAAGGGGAATGGCCCTTGCCTGGGATTAGCTGACTCCAAACATCCATCCTGCTTTGTGTTGGAATGACCAAGAGTAATGCACTGGATTACTGCCCCTATTGTCTCAAGTGCAGTATAATGCCAAATTTATCTGTTACATAGTAATAGCAAAAGTTCTACCAGCAGTTGAGGTGTTAAACTGGCCTTGGTCTCCTCTGTGTCATTCTGCTTTGCTATCCATATCCAAACCAAAGCAACAGCGGGCACCTGTTTTGCTTTCTCTCTTTTCTCAAAACAAAGTGAGGACACAGACAGTGCAGTGATGGAGCATTTAATTTGTGTTCCCTGTTTAGAGCAGAAAGGGGTCAACATCCTGGCTGGCAGCAACAGCTGTGCTCAGAGCAGGAGCTGGAGCCTGCCCTCTGTCAGCATGGTTTTAATGGTGAACAGGCTTTTGAGTCTTCAAGCCAGCTTCCTCCCAGGAAAGAGCTCTGACTTGTAACACATCATTACCACCCAGCAAAGCAGTGTCTAGAGCATGATTTCTTAGGGACCCCACTTTTCTGTTCAGCTTTGTGGTGCTGTTTCTCCTTCCTTCCTTTACAAAGTCCCATTTTAAAATGAGGATATTGACCAGTAGGCATTGCAAGGTAGTAGGAGACATTTTTCCTCATTCCCAGCAGAGACTGAAACCAGGCAGGATGTGTTTCCACAGAGGGACCTGTGAACACACGCACTGGCTGCTCACGGCACACACTCAGCAGAGAGGTATTTCCGTACACTTTTTGGTTTTCCACCTGTGTACAGCCTCCTAGCTGCAACACACATGGATTGAGTCATCCTGTTTATGTCAGTGGCAATGCTCACTATAGCACTACTCATCAGGAGAAGTGGTTCTCCAGGCAGGCCACAAATACCTGGTCATGCTTAAATTTGTGTATACCTGCTCCAGGCATAATTTAAACACCTTCACATGATACCTGTTACAGCCACAAGTTTTGAAAAGTCAGAGGAATACAGGATTGACAGGGTACTGCAAGGAAAAAGCCAGACAGATAAGGAATATATTGTAAAGAAGGACGAACAAAAAAAAAAGCAGGAAAGTAAAAAATGTGCAATACATGGGTGCTTTTTTGAGCTGGTCCGTTACTACCAGTGACAATATTCCAATTTTTTTACATAATGGACTGGTTCAAAGTATAGAAGATTGTGTTAGGTCACTCCATGCCCTGTGTAACTCACCTGCCATATGTATAAAATAGTTAATGAATGGGAAATGCACCATTATTTTTATTATACTGGTGAAGAGAAAACCAGGGAGAAGAGGTAGTTTTAGTTCCCTGATTTGAACAACAAAGCTCTCAGACTGAGCCTGCATGTCACCAATACTGTTCTTTTGAATCATCTGAATTACAGCTCTTATGGAATGACATGTGAAGAGACTTATAATATATTACATTGTACTTTACTATCTTCTTTATCTTTCTAGTGTATTGCATGCCCACCTTATTCCTGCTTTGTAGTCCTGCGAACTTTCTTCCCAGTGGATAGTGACAGAAGTATATGAACACTATTCAAGCATCATAGAAATATGCAAATCATATAAAGGTGTTTCAAGTTTCAGCAGGGTTGACTTAGCGCTCGCTGCCAAAGAGGAGGGAGTCTTTTCACTTTGGCTCAGTCAAACCTCTTCCAACCCTGGTATTCACTCCACAGGCAACACGTGTCCTGAGTGATTTCTTGTAATGCCAGCATTTCCTGGCGGAACTCCTTTCACCTCAAACAAGCTCACGCCCTTCCTGTACAGCACATTGCAGGACACATGCTGGGGCCAGTTGGTGCCTTGCAGCAATGTCTCAGCAGGCACAGGAGTTACCTGGATCACACCACTTTCCAAGAGACTCTTGGGCCAGACAGTTTTTCAAACCAAATTGTGAAGAGCAAAGAGCATTGTGAGCAGCTTTTTCTGTCACCTCCATCCCAGCTGCTTTGTGGTGTCTGTGTGTACCTCAAGGGCACCCCCCAGGCTGAACCAGCTGGATGACAAAACTGAAAAGCAGGGACCAGTCACACAAATATTGGGTCCCAAGCACCAGGTGAGGAAGGCTTCTGAGTCTAGTGTCCAGAACTAAAGTTTTTCCTTGACCTCAAAGAAAACAAATTTTGCACAGAGCCCTGGGCAGCTGAGGGAATTTGCCAAAGATCTCACTATTTTTTCAGTTGCCCTTGAAATACCTCCTTTCAACAGCATGGGATCCTGCTGCTGTCTGCCAGCTCTGCTGAAGAAGCCTTCAGAGTGCTTCGTCGGACTTCTTCAAGGAACACGAACAGAAAGCATCAGATTAAGTGAATCATGGAAAACATGATGCCTGGCTAGGAAGAATAATTATTTTTTTTTCTGGACAGATGTGTGTTTTGAAGAGAAAAAGATGCATTTTGGCCACTTTTCTGCAATCCAGACTCTTCCTACCTAGACCCATTTCAACTAGTGCCACGTGTCTGGGCCCTAATCTTCTCTATTTGCAGAAACTAAGCTGATCAGGCTTGAGTCTAGCATAAGCCACACACCTTCCTTCCCCTTTACCATCCTTCTTTATGAATCACAGATAAACCTTCCTTCTGATTTATTTTTTTTTTTTAGCATAGGAGGGATGACCAAGGATTTTAAACTGCAGAGTCTTAGAAAAAAAAACTTGTTAATGCTGCAGAGGTTGTGTTCCAGATCTGTGGATTGCACTTTTCATATCTGCTTTTTCTCCCTGACTGTGCTAAAGAGGGTGGCTAGGGATGTCTGCATGGCTGTCTCTCATAGCAGAAAAAATCAGCAAAGCTGATTGCTGATTGCTAAATCCTTAGGAGAAACAGCCTCACAGAGGGTACTGGGACTCTTAGGTACTGGCCCAGGCTCACTTCTGTAATACCCACCTAGGCTTGACAGATAGAGATCTGGAAAAGTGTTTTGAGCTTGGGAAACAGAAGAGAGGTGTGAAAGCCATACACACACTCATTTTCAGAACAAAGGTGAAACATTCGATGACCATTTCTGCTTTATCATCACCTAGTTAGACACAACTTTTAAGCCTTTATTTTTAATTTACCCCAGAGAGGGATTTTTCTTTTTCTTTACCTTTTTTTTTTTTTGAACAATCCAGCTGATACTTTTTCAGGGTGGAAAATCTCTGTTTAGATCTACTTTGAAGAAACACAAATGCTTGTATTGAGAGTACTCTATCACTTATCTGCGCATGACCTTGGGATCAGGCATTTTCTCTGTGTGTGTTCACCCTGTAATTGAAGTCCATAGGGATCAGGGACTCACAGCGGGGGCATCACTTTATTTGTTTCGACAGCCAGGGAGCAGACAGGCCGGGAAGGCTTCCCCCTCCCTGCTCCACGGAGCCATCCCTGCACGCTGCCCCCACCAAGGGCAGGGGAATTTGCAGCGGATTAAAGGCACAACTTGGCACAGCCTCCCTGCCCACAAACCACTGGCCTAGAATTGAGGAAAGCAGGAGGAGTGCTTTAGGGTTAGGATCAAAAGTGTCTGTGGTTCACCAGTTCTCAATGCCTGCGAGGCTTCAGAGAGGCAGCTGCAGTCATCTAAAGTGGCTCTGGGCTGTTCTGACTTGTATGCACAGAGTAAGTGGGGACAAAGACCTTCAGAAGCTCAGGGCAAATATTTGGGCCAGTAGTCTTCACAAGTATGAAAAATAACTGGACTTCTTTTTCTTTTAACAAACATTTGATGTTATTTTGAAAAGTATCTGATGAAACCAAACCAGTCACTTCCAAATTACCTGACAAACCTGTATGTATGAATTCATACCGTTCCATGCCCATTTTGTGTGATTATTTACTGTCATAGCTGAAAATCCCCTGATGTGAGTGAAGGATGGCACCCGGAATTGCGCTCAAGATGTCATTTTGGAGTCTTGCTTCTGCAGCCAACCAAGGCAGTAGTATTTTAATGTCTTAAAGTTAATGAATTTTTAACCTGTGAAATCACCCCTTCTGCACCATAAGGCAAAACACTACCTCCATAGCCTCAGAAGCCTTTGAGCCTTGAGTTAAAAAAACACACCTCTGCTTGGAATATGATTGACTAAAACCAACATTAAAACTTAGATTAGTAGTTTGATGTAAGAAGTAGAGTGGAGAATTAAAAGCAAGGGTGTGCCACATCCAATTTTTTAAGCTCTGGACACAGCATAGTGAACATAATCCATCCAGTTGTCTTTTACATGGTGTTCCCTATCTTCTGTTAAATGGTCTCCAACTCATTTCTGCTTAACCTTTTAACTTAAAAATCGACCTTGTTTACTTCAAGGTATGGAAAACTTGCCTAGTGCTTTAAGCAACTTCCACCAATCTAAGTCAATTTTTGATACTCAAAGTCTCCTACCAGTAACATTTAATTTCTTCCCACCAGTAATCAGGATAAGATTTCTGAAGACATCCTAGGATTCTTACACCAGGATTAAGCTGTGGCATTCTTTGTAAGGAAAACAACAGCAAATTCTTGAGGTGTATATCTCTAAAGGTAGATCCAAACTAAGAAACCTAAAAGTCAGTAGTTGTACTGGATGAAGAAGTCACAAAGGGAAAAGGTGTGATTTCTGATTGTATCATGAAAGCCATACTCTAGGAAGATGAATAAACACTTTATGTGCATGGAGGTACTTCCTAGTTTTTGACTTTATAATCCTAAAGGTTCTTTCTTTAATGCAATTTTTAAATGTAAGCTGATATAATAATATTAACAATAATAATAATAATAATAATAATGCTAGTTCACATCACAAATAAAAACTGTAGTTCAGAAAATACTTCTGAGCCCCAGATAGACAAATTGGTAGGATTGTGTTGTAACTGTGATGATTTAGGGATAGAAGTGAGAATTACTGTCTCTTAACTGAAACAACTGATACAGTTGGAAAAAACTGATGAGCGGAAGAAGAAATTGTGTGCTAGAAGTTTACTGAATTTTTTCATATACGAGGTACTCTGATTAAAGGTTTGATTTTTCCATACCAACTGCATGTCAGTTAAATAGATGAAAAATTGCCTTCAAGATTGATTTTGAAATTTTTCTTGGATCATCACGCTAAACTGTGGGACCTGTTATCTATGCTCTGTGTGCCATGAGTGCACACCCTAAGTGTAAGTCACTGATTCATAAAGGTCACAGAGATGTCTTTAAAGCCAGACTAGTTTTGTTATCTGAATAAGACCTGTTGGAAGATCAAACAGCTATATAAGTCACATTTTCCCTTGATCTGAATGATTGCTGGATGTATTCATACAACAGATGGCCCAGATAGGACTTGAAGAACTGAATTAAAATAGCAAGTACAGCTTTATCATTAATTGAAAACTCATGAAAATCAGAAGCCCGTGTCGGTCACAGTGACATCTCAACTTTGTGGCTTTTCAGAAGCAGCATCACTTATTTATTTCCATTTGCAACACAAAAAGCCCAGACCAAGCAGGCAATGGATCCGCATAGTTGAATGATGACACTGAAACGAGCATTCCCTTTCCTGTGGACCGAGCCTCACTTTGGTAATAACATGTGCAGAGCTTAATCTGTCTGCAGAATTTTCAATGACAGGGCATGTCCTCTGCCCTGTCCCCACCAGATACTGAGTGAAAATGCAAGAGAGGGGGCTGCATACCAATAACTGTGTATTTGACTCTTCTCAGCTGCAACGGGGGGAACTTTTGGGTGAAACAATCACAAATGTGTCTTCACTTAGATATTCTGTCACTGCTCATCAAGAAAAACATGGATTTTCTGCATGTTGCAATCACAGCAATCTTGCCACTGTTGTTCAGACTGTTGTCCATAACTATAGTTTGCAGACCTTTCCTGTGAACTCCTGTCTTTCCTTAGACCCCTGATGAACTGAATTGCTTGTCTGTAACTCTGTCTCTCAATATGTTGGAAACTCTGACAGTGCCTAATAACAGCCATTTCCAGATTCAACTGTTGTAAATCACTTCTGGGGATGAAAAGAACTTAAAAGATTCCAACGATAATCAGTGTTCAGTGGCAGCAAAGCTAAATATTTCCACCAACACTTAAAATACGTAGTCAGTCAAAATATTTAATGAACACAAAGCCGTATATTTTGTTTCAATAAAGTAATTTAACAACTCAATTTTTACAGTCTTGCTTAGGCTTTTGTAAATAATATCAGGTCAAAAGTATAGAAGTCAAAACTGTATGTTATGTCATTAAACATTCTAGGAATTTCACCTTTCTTATCATAATTCAAGATTAAATTAATTTTGCTTGCATCACTTAATTTTTCTTCTGAATCAAAAGAGGTATTATTTTTATTGTAGGATAAGACAATATTATTTCCCTAAGTTTTGCTAAGTACCACTGCATGAATTTTTAGTATCACCTAATTAAAACCAAGATCCCTCTTTCTTTAGTTACAGGATGAGTTCAAAGTGATAAAAGGCACAAAAATTTGCAGGTGCAACAGTTATATGTTTTTTATGATTTTTATGAGTGGTGGGCAAATTTGTGACAATCAAAAGCCTTACTGATAGTGCATTTGGCTTTTAAAACCCCTACAAAACCAATAGAAATCCTGCCAAGTGCATGACAATGGATATATAAACAAATCCCATCTGATGCTGGGGAAAAAAAATGAAATGGAGAAGTACTGGTTTCTTCTACCTTAGTCTGAGACATCTGGTAACTTTTCTGAAACCACACACTAACATTAGTTCCACCAGAAATAACTGCTTCAGGGATTGTTGAGGAGCTCTTTTAATATTGATGCCCTTGCTGATCTGGTTGGGGTTGGAAGCGGTAACAACACAGTCCAGAAATGCACTTTTCTTTCTCCTGATACGGATTTCCTTTTAAGATGGCACTTGTTGCTGGATGGAGGCTGTTAGTTTAACAAATGAAACCTAAGAAGAACAGATTGAGAAGCTCCTTAACTGCTAAAAGTGCACCAGGAACAGCTTTTCCATGTTGGTGTTTCCATTTACGAAAACTGTTGTCAAAAAGATTAAGCAAGCAGTACACGTGGGCCAGGCCATCCTAAAGCTCACTTTATTTGTGTTACCTTTTTTCTCTGCTCATACAACTGTTGATATCCATCTGCTACGTCTTGTCTTCCAGGCTGCAGGTTTCAGTACTGGACTGGAGAGTTTTGTTCCTCACAAGCTGCAACATTAGGATCATCAGTACCTCTTAAGCTGAGGGATGCATTTCTGCAACATTCTCCTGCACACATTCCAGGTTTTGTTCACAGGTTTTGTTCGCATTCTGTCACAGGTTTTGATGGGCTTTGAGAACTGTGATGCTACAGAAGTGTAAATAATACAGGTTAAATAACCATGTTGAGGAAGATGCATTGGAAAAGTTAAGGTATTTGAAAGCAGTTAGCCAGCCTAACTAGCCTGGCATTACAGTGGAAGACTCCAACATCTGTTATAACTCTTACATATATTTAGTTTTACCATGCACTGTGCACTACCACACACAGGTAAAAAGAGCAGCTCAGGGAGTGAGACAATCACATACACACCCCACAAGTTTTTTTTTAGAGCGAAGCATACTTTTGCTCCTCCTGGATTTCTTTTCCCCTAAGGCAAAGATCATGTTGACTGCAGGCAGCAGTGCTGGAGGTTATGGAAATACGTAGCCATACTGTCTGCTTTCTCTTCCACATCACCTTGCTCTGCTAAGTCTGTCTCTTACAGAGACAACATCTTTGTTACAGAAACATGTGGAGGGAACTTACAAGTGACTTCACTCATGCTAAAGCAAGTGGGAGAAGGAGCCTTAGATGTCATTGTGCCCAAAAGCCGAAGAAAACTCTTCTAGATCTGAAAATCAGCATGTTCAGACAAGCAGTGCAGAGGTGATACTTCATCCAGCAAGGATCTCTCTGTATCAGCAGATGCAAGTGAGGTAGTTTCAGCATGTGGGCGTCAAATGAAACCTAAAGTATACGGTGGACTTAGTGACTCTCCATTTGTTAGCTTTACAGACCTGAGTTTGCAAACAATTTGGATAATTCTGTGACTCAAAAGAGAAGCCAGCTGTTTCCAGGCTTTACTTTCAATCACTTCTTACTCTCTAAAAACAGGAAGAGGACAAGAATACATTAAAAAAAAAAGAAAAAAAATAATAATAATTCTAAAAATCCCAATTCTGGTCATCAGAGGCTCCAACTGACACTGTTTTGCTTGAAAAAAGCAGTGACCTCGTTCCCCAGGGATCAGCAGGCAAATGGCTACTGCCCAGCAGGGAGGGCTGTGTGCTGCATAGGAGATTGATGGTGTGATGTCCCAAAGATTCAAAGGGTTTCCCCTTCCCAACTCTTCTCCAGAGCCTGGCCCATGAAGACTGTGAGGTAAAGCCCACACTGATCTATCTAAATGGGGGAACTGCCATCGGATGTGATGGGGAATAAGGCTGCAGCAGTTCAACATCCAAACATGTACAAGTGGTTATAAACAAAAAACTCTACAAGTAGCATTGGTTTTGTTTTTCCACTCTGAATCTTAAAGCTCTTTACAGTCCATCCTCCCCATGTATCTCTGAGACAGGAAAATCCACGTCTACCATGCTGTGACTCCTGAGCTGAAGATTAGGCCAAATAATTAAGAAGCACTGCACATAAAACACAGAGCTGTCAGAATCTTGTGGGCCTGATACCACCATGGGGCATACCAAAATGAAAGTAGAGAAAAGAAACAGTATCTAAAAGGGTACCTTCAGCTTTAACAAAAAGTATTCTTATTCATATCAGTCTCCCCAGCAAAGCTGCACCTCAGTGGATAGACCTCACGCCTTCTTTTTGCCACTGCAATGGGATGGAAGTTTCTTACTATATGAACCTGAACTAAAATTAGGAATGTGTTTGAGCCATTCAGTCAGGAAACCTACTTGGAAATGCACAGGACAGAAATCAGGTCTGTTGTGGGACTGGGGCTGTGCTACCTGGATTTCCACCTAACCAATTTCTGAATGCTAAATCTCCTTCAGCCAAAAAGAAATGCAGCTCAGGATGATTTGTAATCCTTTGGCTGTACTGCTACTGTAAGGACAATAATGAACTCTCAAGGCAACCATTTATTCAGCTTAGAGACCCTTTCACATCACCTGGGCAGCATATTATAGTTTTATATTTGTTGCACATTGTATTTACACCCACTTAGCACTCCTGCAACAATGAAGAGAGAACTTACAGAAATTAGAACCTGCATGTTCTGCATACGGAAGGAACATAATATTCATCATAAACTTCTACTCCAGCTCAATGTTAACCATACAGAGAGCTAGTTTGCTTCTGGATACGCTTTTTAGAAGCAACCAAGGGACCCAGTGACTTTAGCCACATTTTCTAAAGTGGTTGTGACAAAAACAAGAATATGATTGCACTGTCCTTAAAAGATGGCTGTGTATCTCTTCCACCATTCAGCAGCTTGTCGTAAACGTGTCTTGCTCTTCTGTAGGTGCCAAATGCCATGCACATATCACTGTACTCAGCCACTGACTCTGTTCAGGCAGGAGGCCCACCTGAGCTTCGAAGGTCAGTGTCTATCTGCCCCTTGGGCCTCCGTTTCCCCTCTGATGTTTGTACGGACAATTAATCTTGGGATCAGCTTCCCAAAAACCATCTGAGATGTACGAAGGAAAATTTGTGAGTACACAGTCATTTATGAATACGGTGTTTCAAGACTTTTCACCTGCCTGGAAAAGCTGTTAGCTGATTTCCCAAACATCACAGAAGACAGGGGACAGGCTTGTCCTCTCAGATGTTCACAGGAAGGTAGTGGGGTCACCATCCCTGGAGGTGTTTCAGAGGCACCTGGATCTGCTGCTGGGTGATGTGGTTTAGTGCTTTAGGAGTTGCAGTGGTAGTGCTGGGTTGATGGTAGGACTGGATGATGTTAAAGGTCTCTTTCAGCCTTGATGATTCTGTGATTCTAAGCTGCAGGAACACAACCGCCTGTGGGTGTTCTGCCTGTCTGCCAAAACGATAGTTCAACTTGATTCAAGTCATCTGTGCTCCAGCCTTTATTCGACTTCCCAGCGTATGAACTCTTCATCTCTCATTTGCTTCGATCTGCACCCACTGACGGCAAAAGGCCCATTTTTCCTGCCTTGGAGGTGAAATTACCTAACTAAAAGGTTACATCAGACCTCAGTGTTTCCACAGCAACAAAAGACACACTTGTCTGCTTCACTTCACCAGGAAAGAAAGGGAAAATAGTAGTCAGACTGGATGCTGGAGTGGTCAATTGACTGCTAAGTTAGCTGTCCAATTGATTATCCACTTGAAGTCATCAACTACTTTTGTAGAAAGAGGAACACATGGGATTCCTTCTGACATCAAGCTGGTAGATAGTCACAAAAGCTTCATGAGACTGAGGAAAACAATGCAACTTTTTCAAGCACACCATGAAAGCACAGCAAAACTGTGGAGAATTGATTTTATGTTTTTGTTCAAAAAGTGAAGGGAAGAAATGCGCTAAAGTTTTTGACAACTTTTAAAGAAAATATATCCAATTCAATTGTGCCCTCTAACTTTGAAATACTCAAAACAGTCATTGGCTTTCCTCCAGACACTTCCAACCACCTCATGCGAGGTGGACATGAAGTCCCTGCACAACTGGAGCAGTTTCAGTCACTGTAGAACTGGCTGTCTTTATGAATCTATAATGCTGAGCACATTTCTAAATGGACCTGGAATCTTCTTTGCACTGAGGCACAGTAGCACTGCTCCTGTAATTTTGTAAAGCCTTGAGAGGAATTTCACACTACCCGTGTGTGCAGTTGGGATACGAGGGCTTTGAATCATGAGCTCTGATGGTTTCATCTGCCACAGGTTAAGGTGTAACCACCCTCTGCCTTTCCATCCACCCCTGATTAACACTCTGAGGTAATTCACTGGGCTGTGGCAATAGGCATGTGTGCATCTATCACTGCACCATGGGAGCAGCATCTTCTGGCAGAGAAACAGGGTGGACAGCTGGGAGCAGTAATAGTTTGATCTGTTGTAAATAAAGATGTCAGAGCTCATGACTTTGAATGCTCACTGTAATTCAGAATCAGACCTAATTATTCAGCTTTAAGTTTTGTGCCTGATTCTTTTATGCATGCTATTTGAGGGCCCAGAACACTACAAAGTGGCTGGATAAAAGAAAAGCCAATGAGCTCTTTACAGAGATACTAATCAGGTATATTTGTGAATATAAGAAAGGCTGAAAGGTGCTATGGAGCCAGGACTGTGTTTTAGCTCAGTCCTGCTCTAAGTTACCACTTTTACATTGCAGGCCCATTATAGAAGCAAATGTTAGCAGGAGGACAGAGGAAAAAAAAAATCAATATCGTATTTTCAAGAAATCAAATCAGTCTTCAAGGTCAGAGGAGTTATTTTCTTAAATAAAAGAGCATCAAATAGAATTTGGGCAAAAGTCAGAGCAGACCACTGATGAGTCACACTGTCTAAAGACAATTGTGTACTGAAGCTGAATAGATAGTAATAAAACAGGCTTTTAGGTGGAAACAATGGGTTCACAACCCAAGGACTCATCAGCCCTCCCCAGCCTGTGGGATGCCAGTTGGCCAGCCAGCACCTCAGAAATGTTTCCCTGCAAATGCACTGTGGGCAGATTGTGGGGGACTGTACGTGCACCTGCAGGAGATGGCTGGCAGGGGTGGCTAATTCAGTGGTGTGTGTGGGTCTCTGCCAGGCCCTCTGCCTGGGAATAAAAGGATCTCTCAATCCATATGGGAACTTTCCGCCTTTGCCATCAAAGCTGGAGTACGTGGGGATTTGCAGTAAGAGAGTAGGCAATGGAAAGCTAGCTATTGGGGAAACATCAGTTTCTTTTACAACATGAATGCAAAAAACATTTGTCCTGTTTGGTTCCTGGTGACAATGGAGAGAGACTACTTTCCATGACTTTTTGAGTCTTGAGTCCATAGGGGTGTATATGTATGGATACTAGAAAAAGACTATTAAGAGGTTAGTTTGAGGCTACAATATAGTAAATTTTAGGAGGTGAATGATCACTGGTAGCTAAGTTGTTTCTGGATCTTCTGCTCTTGTTTTCTGACTGTATTTTGCTTTCATGTTACATTACTGTAAATTACAGGATGGGTCATGCTGCTTGACTTCCACTGAAATCAGTATTTTGCCTGGTGGCAGTGAAAGCTCTGTATTTGTTGTCTTCTGGCAGTTTTGAATTTCCCGGTCCTGAACTCTGAGAATTGCACCAAAAAGGTACACTTCTTTTTCAGCTTTAGCATGAACTAATCATTCAAAGTCACCTAGAAATCAAAAGCAAATGTTGAAGGTGGGTGGGGGTGAAAATCAAAATCACCACCACTTCAGTCCAGGAGATGGCCAAAAACTGCAGGTAGAGAGAGTGGGTCCTAATGCACACTAACTCTGTTCCTCTAACTAGCCCTCCTGCAGACACATTCACATATCATCTACAGGATTCTGTGCTCTGCCTGTTAGACTGTGATTTCCAGCTATCAGTGTCTTGTAGACACAGTCTGTCAAATCTCTTGAGCAAAACTTTTTGTGGTATGAACAGCAGTTTGTGTTATGAGGGAGAGTGCCTGCCTTTGTCAGGAACAGGGAAAGCTCTTACAGCAAATTTCCTAGGAAACCTAGCTTCCCTGTGAGAAGAAAAGCATACAGGAGTCCCTAAACCTGTGGTTTCTAAATGTTTATAAAGAAAGACATAAGGTCGGAATAAAGCAAGTTGAAATAATGGAAGGCTCTCCCCTGTCTCAAGAGAGTTTTAATTTTATTTACCCTTTCTTGGCTAACACATTATAGACTGCTTTATTTTTGGTTACCTTTCAACATTTTTAGGCTGCCAGTTCAACTCGCACATTTTTCCAGTTTGGATCCTGGGGGCCAGGTGCAGGGGAGTCATCACAGTCAGTGTGATGATGCTGGTGCCAAGTCTTACAGCTACACATTCCAGTCAGATTATGATGTTGTCATCCCCAAGGTGCTTAACACCACCTCAGGAACATCATCCAGGTCGGTTTACACACGTAAACTGTGTGGCTTGGGCTTGTGTTGTGCCAGATGTTTTTGCCTACAGCATGTTGGGGAACCACTCTGCCAGCAGGATTACACAGGCAGAGGCTTCCATTGGGGTGATGCTGACACCTTCACCTGCACAGCTGACTCAAAAAAATGCCTGAACAGGGCACCTGATTAAGGGCATTCCTGATCCAAAGCGTAAAGTCTAGACCCCACTATTTAGGCACTTAGTTTACAAAGATGATCTAAGCCTAAAGCCTCTAGTAGAGTAGAGCACTATTTGTTTCCACTCTTAAACTGAAAAAAACCTCTTTTTGTATATGCTCACACGTGGATAGACAAAAGCTCTTGAAACTGACATACAGATTTCTTTGAGGATAATCATTCCAAGGATTTGCCCTGTGACGAGGTTGTGTTCCCAGACCTTCATATTGCATAGATATCACCTCCGGTACCTTTATACTCCACAGTACTCCATATGTCTAAAAACTTCAGGCTCATCCTCACTCTAAGAGAGATGTGACTGAATTGTTTTCCTTTTGTTTCATTCACTTCTCAAGTTTGTCTTGTGTTTCCTTATAATTCCCTTTAGGTTGCCTACGTGTTTCAGAGAACCTACAGAAAGAAGGCAAAGGAAGGGACTACTTTGGACAAGATTTATCCCACCAAGGCAGATCACTGACTCATTCCAATTGATTTCTTAACGCTTGACTCCAACAAAGGGCCAGTATCTCCAGAGATGTGTAATGTCCAGATTATCTCCAGAGATGTAAGCCAGTTGAGCTGTGTCGGGCAACTCCTATAAGGCAGAGTGTGACCACCACACGCCTGCAGTAAGGCAATTCTGAACCATTTAAGATGTTCTGTGTTGATTCTTACAGGTAATAAATATTTGTCTTTCTTTCAGGGTATCTAAATTATCCATTACCACCTACCTTTAGGAAGCAAATATTTTTTATGTTTATAAAATTAACTAGTATTTTTACAGTCTTGATCACAAAATACTTTTTTTTTTAAATTTGATTTTCCCTGTCAACTCCAGACCTTTACCTGAACAGCCTTTAAGGTGGGGTTGATATAGCTCCCATTTTTCCTAAGTGAACATTGGTTTAGAGCCAATCCAATCCTTTGTTGTAGGTTTTCAGCACCTAAATAAAACCTCTTCAAAATATTCAGTTTCAAATCTGGATGACATAGAAAGCAGAGCCTCAATAATAGCCACTTACCATAATTCTTCCCGTTTTCAGTTTACATCTCTGTTTTATTTAAAAAAAAACAGTCCAAGATTTCTGATGAAAACTCGTTTATTACAAAGAAGTGAATAATTTACAATGAGTAACTTGTTATATGAGTTTTAACCACTCTGAACAGAATGGCCAATGGCACAATATAATTGCCACAAGTGCAATTTATATTTTAAATATGTTTGATTATTCATGGCTGGTTGACTGATGAGTAGTTTTATATTTCTGATAAACTTCATAAATACTATTAACGTGAACAGGGACTGAGGTGCGATGAGAACACAAGTTGCTATGAAGGGATTCAGCAGCATACAGACAGACATGTTTAGTTCCAAGAGCTTCCATTGGTTCCTTAGAAATTAAGAAGAGTTAGGAAGTATTAAATGTCTTCCTGAGCCAAGACCCAGGTGTCCAAGTATTGACTTGTGTTTTGAAGTGTGGTCTGCTAGGTTTTGGTACTTGTCCACGCTATGTGCTAAAGGCTAAGAAACCGAAGACTTATTGTGAGGATCCCCACACACAATGTATGCTTGGAGAAAAACTGTGTCGAGTCATTCCTCATTATTGAGGCAAGACTGCAGAGTGATTACATTACAGGAATCCACCAGAATCACAGAATCATGGAATGGATGGGGTTGGAAGGATCTCTGAAGATCTTCTAGTTCAACCTGCCTGCTAAAGCCAGTTCACAGGGTCACATCCAGATGGGTTTTGAACACCTCCAGAGAAGGAGAGGCCTCAACCTCCCTCAGCAGTCTAATCCAGTGCTCTGTCACTCTCAAAGGAAACAAATTTTTCCTCTTACTCATACAGAACTTCCTGTGTTTCAATTTGTGCCCATTGACACTTGTCCTGTCGATGGGCACCATTGGAAAGAGTCTGGTCCCATCCTCTTGACACCCTCCCTTCAGATATTTGTATATATTGAGAAGATCTGCTCTCAGTTGGCTCTTGAGGCTGGACAGGCCCAGCTCCCTCAGCCTTTCCTCGTAAGAGAAATGTTCCAGTCCCCTCATCACCTTCACAGCCCTCCAGGAGCTCCTTTGTCTTTTGTCCTGAGTATCCCAGAACTGGACACAGCACTCCGGATGTGCCTCACCAGGGCAGAGTATAGAGACAGGATCACCTTCCTTGACCTGCTGGCAACACTCTTTCTGATGCACCTCAGAAGACTATTGAGCTTCTTGGCCACAGGGGCACCCTACTGGCTCAGGCACAGCTTTTTGCCCCCAGGACCCCCAGGTCCTTCTCCACAGAGCAACTTTCCAGCGGGTCAGCCCTCAGCCTGTGCTGCTGCCTGGGGTTGTTCCTCCCCAGGTGCAGGACTCTGTATTTGTCTTTCTTGACTTTCCCTGAGTCCCTTGACTCTGCGTCTGCTCTATCCATAAGCTCAAACTGACCAAGCTTATACCTGCTACACAGGCTTATGCCTCAGGGTCTGACTATTCCAAATTATTTTATATGATTCTTTAGAAACCTTCTAAGTATTCTGCTTTCCTGTTGTGACCCATAGTCTAAAACACTCTCAGATCCTCTTTCTTCTTCCCCACCCTTAGCAGAGACTCATCTGCAGGTTCAGTGAAGCGCTGTTGGTGCAATTTTGTTTTTACAGGCTTTATTGACAAGACTATGGAGAGAGCTCACAGGCAAAATCTCCTCGTGAAGAGCTTGAGACCACTGCAATGGCTCATTCACAGAACAAGAAGTCTGCTTGTCCCCTCCTTCCACTAACCTACCACTGAACTGTGATAAAACAATCATTGTTGCAAGATGAGTGTCAGCATGGAAATCCATCACAGGGTGGCTACTATGAATATCAGGGGTGGTAGTGTGGATGCAATGTATGTGTGTGTGTATAAAAACACATGTATGTTACATGTGTATATGTATATATATATACAAAACATATATATATACATATGTTTATATATATATATAAAAACATACACATTATATGTATGTAAATATAAGTCTTTGTGCATCTATATGTACATACACAGGTATATTTGTATATACATATAAATCCATGCATAATTTATACATATCTGTATAAAAGTATGAATACATAAAAACTACAATGTGTTTGTCATCAACACAGCTTCATATGTAAATGCCTGGTCAAAATTGATTTTTTTTTTTTAGTCCTGTCTTTGAGAGAAAACAAGGAAAACAGTAGCAGAATTAATGATTCCAAGTTATTTCAACTGAGAAAACAGAAAAATAAACCCAAAATTTCTTAGCAGTTTCAGATTTGGAATTAGCAAATAATAAACTATCTCCCCTAGAGTCAGGAAGGAGCAAAGGCCATTAGACATATCCGACTATCCTGTATACCAGAGATAATTAACTTGGTCTTTTGCTGTATAAAGGGGTGTATTGTAATCCTGCTAACTGAGTCTGTCAGTCTGTAATTAATTGTTTTTTTCTTGCAAACATATTGCTGCGGGCCTGGCTAGGATCTCAGTGGTGCCTCCAGGTCACCATGAGCTGTTTGTGTTCTAGGTAGATGTTTGCTATATAAGTGGTTGTTTATAACTGAATTGATAGTTCTTTCTCATTAGCTAAACCAAGCACGGCAGCTTAAATAACCCCCCACATTTACAGCAGCTAGAAAACACTCCATTACTACTACAGGCCTTTGTCTTGAAATGTAAAATCTGAGTGATCAATCCAAACACTGGCCCAAGTAGAATGGCCTTGAAGGGTTACTTCTACATGAAAATAGTTTAGAAAGACTAGAAAAACATCCATATGATAGGACTAAACCATATTTTCCATCCAAGATACTCCCCAGCAAGCTCTGGGCTATCCAGAAGACCCACAATTGGCACGGTCTCTAAATCTGAGAGGAATTCCTTTAGGAACTTGGCAGAGGTCAAATCTACCTCAAATCCTTTGCATTAAAGGCATCTTCACCCTCCAGCTCATCAGCATTTTCCACATTCCACAGGAGCTGCTCCATGACATGGAGCATATTTTCCTACATGTTGCTTCAGGGGCCAAGCAAGCTTGGACAATGGCAGTTCAGCGCAGGCTGTGTCTCACCTAAAAAATCCATTGCGCAGGCTGGAAAGGTAAAAGACCTTTCCCCAGATCTTCGTTCGCGAAGACTGGCCATTACTTACTACTTACATATTGCTTCAACAACAGAGCACTTGTAATACTGAGGAGGTTTAATGGGTTGGGTGCTGGTCAAAAGTTTGGGAACAGCTCTCTAAGATGTGTTTGAGGCACAGGGACAAAGGAAAGACAAACCCAGTGAAGGCTGCAGACTCTGCAGTAGTGCAGTCCAGAGAGACCTTTGCTGACAAAGGTCACAAACACAGTGAGAGCACAACAAACCAGTAGCTGTTAAGGGGTGACTTCAGGGCAGCCTGAAAGAGGCTACACCCACCTGCAAATGAAAGTCACACAAAAGTATACGGTCTCTCTTGTGGCACACATAAAAAGACAGGCATCAGATCTGATTCTGGAGAAGACAAGGTTATAGGGCAAAACCAGTGACATGGGATAAGGGTGCTCATTTTCTCATTCATACTCGCTCTTTCCTATTCAAATTAGGGATTCCTCAAGGAGATGTTATTAGCTGGCAGCTCAGTGCTCTACAGAGTTCACCATGGTCAGCCTTCTTGGTACCATCCTAACATAAAAAGCAATCAGACCAAAGTATTAATAAGTGAAAGAGCTCTCAGGGGAGGAAGGCAGTGTTGCCTGTGCCTGTCCTTGTGTACCTCTCGCTGATGAACTGCGTCCTCAGTCTGAAACACGCTCTTGGAGCACTCAGTTTTACAAAGTAGCAAAAGAGTTTTTTATCACTTCTAACTTCTGGCTGTTGTGGTCACACCTATTGCAAGTTAGATATTTGTCCTTTCCTCTGTATGGTCCCAAGATCAAAACTTGTCCTCAGGTAACACCAGGATACTGTGAACTCCTGCTGAGTGGAATTTGGCCAGAACTGTGAAGATCCCTTTCACCAAGGTAAGGGACTTTGTCCTTCTGACATCCTTCCCCACCTGTTTTGGCAGCAATAGCTTGGTTTCTTAGTTGCCAATGCCACGTGTTTACAAATCCTAAGTCAGGGAGCCAAACCTCACAGGATGTTTAAAAATGCCTTGGAACACTGGAACCAAGGTCTTTGCTGTTCCATGCCAGCATTGTATGATCTGGTTAGAGATCTATACTCTCTTTCACTTAATTTCTAGTTTCACCTGCAGGGTAAAACAGGACAGAAGATAACCTCAACTGAGACCATGTTGCTAGTCTTTTGGAGAACCCCTCGATGGGGGTAATAGGTGGTTTGACCCATCATATTGAGGAAGAATTTGAGCTACAGACTCCAAGCTCCCCAACACGGGGGTCAGCTGCCAGACCAGGTCTCCTGGCAGACATGTGGGAGGTGGGGAATCCAGTTCACAACCTCCAGGAGAACAGCACCCAGCTCTACCAAGCTTTTAGTTGGTGGCTTAGCTAGGGAAAACCTAATCAGTGTTTTACTGGTCACCATGAAAACTGACACCTTCACCTACTGACATGCATCCTGGACCTAGGGCTTTGTTGAAACACATTTAAATCCACATCTTAATAACTCAAATAAAAATAGGAGGGGGAAGTGGGGCTGGAGATGGGGTGGGAGCAGGGGAAGGGGAAGGGAAGGATGATGGTGGAATTGCATTGTTAGTTAACATGGAAAACTCTGAATTAGCTTCGTTTGAGAACACAGTGATAAGGAAGAATCCAGATGTTGCCTCCCAGCTCCTAATACACCTCATTTCTGGAGTTACCATAAATGTTTTAGGCTGATGTCACAACACAATGTCAACAGCAATGTTTTAAATGACAAACCACGCCTGCAAAGTGACCGTGTTTCTCCAAATTTTAAGGCAAACATTTTATCTCAGTTAAACCCTTAGTAGCCGTGTGGTTTTGCCCACCTCCTCAGGAACATTTAAAGTACTCTTCTTCTTATAAACAGTTTAAAGTCATAATGGTAAACATACAGGCCTAAAGCTAAACTTCCATTCCTTACACTTGTGTTGGTTA
This sequence comes from Neopelma chrysocephalum, assembly GCF_003984885.1. Classification (NCBI taxonomy): domain Eukaryota; kingdom Metazoa; phylum Chordata; class Aves; order Passeriformes; family Pipridae; genus Neopelma; species Neopelma chrysocephalum. The sequence goes on from NW_020925079.1 coordinate 141,700, forward strand.
TTTGTAACAATACCAGAAATGTTTACCAATCCACTAGCACAGTTTACACTGAAATCCCCCACTCATTTACCTCTTGTGCCATGATTAATTCTTGGCTTAGACCAAGGAAGAGAGAGAAAAGGATACAGTAGGCGCACCAACTCAGACCTTTTGCTGATTAAACTGCAGTTTCCAAATGTGATTCAAAAAGTCAACCCAAGGCTCAGTGTTGTAGATTTCTCCTGGCTTTTTCAGTATTTTGCTGTTTTTACTGGGTCTCTTAAGAACCACTAAAGCCCAGAAAAGACATAGTGAAAGAGCCAAATGCTTTATGGGTGATAGCTCTTTCTGGACGGGTAAAGCAGGTGAGATGCTGCAAGGCAAATTTCAGAGACAGCACTGCAGTGCTTTCTAGAGCCTTATCCCTGTTGCTGTTTACTGTGTGCTTCTGAGACTCAGCTGAAGTCCATTATACATCAGAACAACTCACATCAAGATGCATGCCAAAAGGCATAATGGTCTGTGAGACTCTGGAGAACATGGAGCGATGCTATAGGAAGCAAAGAAAACTGTGCAAGATTCCGCTTTCCTCCTTAAATGGGATTTCAGGCCTCTAACTTTACAAATCATGCTTTTCAGCACTAAACACCAAATACAGATGGAGCATAAAACAAGAGTCAGTTTAGGATATCATTAAGATTCACCAAATAGCAAGGACAACAGATAACCACATCAAGGCTTTAGACAAAACTGCCACTGTTATCAGCAGCAGGGCAATCCTGCAATAAAGATGATAAAAATCACCGAGAGCCGCAAAAAAAAAAAAGTTCCAAATGCAGAGAAGAAGCACACAAATTTCTAATTTTAATTTAAACACTCTGTTTTCATCTAGTTTTTCAACAGCCTTGGAAAAAGATGGGACCCTAGCGACCAACAGTCTGGAGATATTTCACAGCACGGTCATAGCCTTCAAGATTTTCCTTTGATTCTTTGAAACAGAACATGAAACAAACAAATTATTCCTGCAGTTGATTTGGATGAAGAATTATCTCTGAAAATCTACCATTCAGCATCATATTCACAGAGTTGTTATTGCCAGATGGTGAGTGTAACTGGAGTAAGAAAGATGGATTTCACAGGGAATTTGGTCAGGTATGTAGTCTGATAGAGATCTGGCTGTATTTCCAGTAAGACAAATGTTATAATCTCAGTTAAGATGACACCAAGTCTTGCATATATGTCATCAGTAAAAAGAACTGTCTAACCTGGGTCCCCTGGTGTTGGTAATGGGCTCCAGAGCTATCTTTTTACAATTTCCCCATCATTTATATGATTTTGATTACTATAATCAAAAGTTGCAACTGAAGTTTACTAGCTGATACCTCTGTCTGTTAGATACACAAGTATTTCCTAAGCTCCTATTTGATGGGTAGGAACAGAAACAGAAGTACAGACCCATCCATGAAAAAAGGCCGCTACCTAATGACTGATAAGCAGTATGGTGGAATATTTGGGCTTTACTCTTTGGTGATTTTCTTTATTTAAGGTTTTCAGGCTGTAACTGTGAAGACTGCACACAATAGACACTGAAATCAAGGCATATTTCCTCATGGCTTTAACAGAAGACAGATTACAAAAGCTCCTATTTAAAAATAAAGGAAAAAAAAAAGGGAATGTTTTTCCATTTTCCAAGTGTCTACAATTAGCCTACTTGGTCGTATTTTCCAGTAGCTTTTGTTTTTTGGGGGTTTTCAAATATATCTTTTTTTTCCAGAACCCACACACAGGAGTTCCACAATCTCATCACTGCCCTTTTAAGGACTTTATCACCTTTTTCCAAAATGCCTGTGTCCTAGAGCACTCCCAAGGCACATCCTGGGGAGTTCATTTCCTCACGTGTCACACATGTATTTTTGTCTTTGTGGGAATGGATTTTGAGCTCTAAACTGTATTTCTGATAGAAAACAGGTGACTTTCATTCTATTTCCTCCTCTTTTATAGTCTCTTTGCTTACCTACTCATCATTACTCCAATTTACTTTATTGCTGCTCTATTAATTTTTATATATATTTTTATTAAATACTTACTACGTGTTTCATAAAGTCCCCTTAAAAGATGAGAAAAAAGTGCTGGAAAACCTTTACCTTGCCTTTAGCAGTGCTCCCATCTTTGGGAATAGTGTTGGTGCTGATAGTGAGTTGTGAAATGGGGGTCTAAGGACAGAGTGACTCATTCAGACCCATAAGTAAGAGAAAACATCGTATTTAAGAGACTCGGTGAAGTTCTTGGGGTTAAACTTTCATTATTAAGTTATGAAATGTATGTGAGTATGGGAACAAGCACAACCTACACTCCTGACACGTGAATAAGGTAGAATCAAGATACAGGCAAAAGGATTTTCTCAGCATGTAACAAGCTGTTTGGATGAAAGGTGCACAAACCTGAGACAGAGAGAAAAGAAGCAATAGAGATTAACTGTGTTTGCAACAGCATCTTGTTTAAGGTAAAGCACTGAGTATAGCGCGCATTTTTTGGTCGTCCCTGCTGCTATATCAAATATATTATCAGTGCTTATGGGGGGATTATAATCAAGGACAGAATATATTTTAACAGTACCAACCTGCTTAGAAGTCATCTCACCCGCACCCTCGTCCATGTGAAGTCACAGTCACATGCACATACACACTTGTGAAAACAAAGACAAACAAAAAATTCAATCTACACTTGCAATTAATTTGCACATCAATTTGGGATATTTTTAATGTAGTGAAAGTGGTCCAAGCCCATGCAGACAGTTATGGGTCATTGGGAATTACACAAATTGAAAAAAGATAGGATGCTTCTTCTCCAGGGCGTTAAAACAATTCAGGTAGTTTTCATACCAAACAGTCTTTAATCTCACAGAGGCATAACAGTTACCTGCAGTAAGACCTCAAAGAAGACAATAGTTTTCTCAGTAAAGCTCCTGGTCATAAAATTCTCAGTGACTAGGGTAGGGTTCTGAAAGCATGTACGTAGGTGGGGTCATGGAGGGATCCATCTGGAGCAAACCAGCACCTAGCCTGGATTTTCCTTGTGGTAAGTGAGGCATCAGGCAGTATGAGCAGGGAGCTACCACAGACTAATCTGTCTGAGGAACAAGCTCCTTCTTGGATAGGGCTGAAACTCATTGTAATTCTCACTTTCTCACTGCCTTCTCTGAAGCTAGAAGCACACTCTTCCTTTTGCAGGAAGGGGAAGATGGCACATGCATTTCCCAGGAGACACTTCTCACACCGTGGAGCAATTCCAAAGCCACCTGTGCTCCCATTTCTGTCCTCTTCTTTTCTTCATGAGGGGATTTGGATTGTTTCCTAGTGCATGCTTCTTCTAAACTCCTTCTCATGTTATTTTCACGGTACCTCATTTATTATATTCCTCCTGCATGTGATTTGTTTATATGAAACAACAAAGAAAGTTATCCCTACTACATGAAAATATACGAAGCTACATCCTGACATAGGTACATCAGCTATGTAGAGCTCTCAGATTTTTCGAGATAAACCTTGACCATTCCTCGTATTCCCATACAGCCTGTCCTTAAAGAAAATCTACCCTAGTCCAACTGGTCCACATGGGTTTACACTCCTTTGTCAAGTCTGTATAACAGCTACATAAGTAGTCCTTTGCAAACTTTCTCTAATCTGGTCTGGGGAATGCTGCTGGCCCATCAAATCTTTTCAGTCTTTCTCTCTCATGCCTACAACTTTCTGCTGACAAATTTATTAGAAGGCACCTAAAAGGCGCTTGGGACTTCTTAAACATCACAACTCCCTAGAAGGTCAGTTTTGCCAGGAGGACTCCCTGGCAAATCCTTCCTCAAATCAAAACAAAGCAAGCAGTCCCCACCCCAGCTTAATCTTCCCAGGAAAGAGAGTCCACTGGTCTTCCAGAAAACCCCCATGGACAAGGCTAGACCCAATGTGCTGCAGAGCATACTGATCTCAGAGACACCCTGAGAAGCAGTGCCCCCAAGCTGTATCCTAATTTTCACTTTCATTCAGAATAAACTGATAATTGAGTTTTTCTCAATTGACATTTTCAATGTCAACCTCTTTGAGGCTTAGACAGAAATGCAAGCGCCACATCCTGCTGCAGAGTTTGGTGTTTGATGTACAGCATGTTATTCATGTGGTGAAAGTGACAGATTCTCAGGGCGCGGAATGTGCCTGAATAAGTTGGTAGTGCAAAGGGGAGGTTTTGGGAACTGGGAACAACAGTATACGAGAAGGTGAGAGGTTGCAGGAAGTTCACATGCAATTTGCTCTTTTACCTAAACTCAAGAGGGGACTAAGGCACTTGATAACTCCTTAGCTGTATTTATCTGTATGAAAAAACATCTTCCTTTTCTGCACTACTGTAGCACTTGCAAGGACTTGCAAACTTTGCTAAGCACCACACTGATAATTTGCAGAAATACAATGCCTGCCTGGAAGAGCTTCTAAGCACAGCAGCTTTCTGTTTACTTTGTGACTGAACCTGTTTACCTCAACATTTTCTTCACATTCTGACCTGGAAGAACATGCTTTCAGTGAACCACAAAGGGACCTAGGATTTTGGGATCTGGTTAACTATTATTCCAGTTGTCCTCATTGTTGCCCTCTTGTATTTTATGGTATAAGGGAGTAACAAGAGAGACGTCTTGCTGCGGGAAGCAGTACATTGATCTAACAGGTAATGATACCCCAGGGCTAGAAAGTGGAGAACCTCACCTTCTCCAAAGGTTTCAAGGAAGATGTAAACTCGATTTTGAACCAAGAGATGTATTGAAGTCCTTAGTGAAAATGAAATTACCTTTGCCCCGATTACAAAATCTAAAATATTTGCAGCAAATTGTATCAAGAGTGTGTTGTTAGCTGGGGGTTTGTGTGAATGAGTTTGTTTTCTCAGTGCAGCACTACCCGAACTTCACGGATGGCTGTGAGGAAGGCTATCACGGAGAACAGAAACGAAACCAGGCCCATATGGCAAAGTTGTTGCAGTGACTTCCTTGAAATAATTAACGTTTAGGAGGAGGCTGCCTGCTGTTCCACATGTGAAACAACAACAGATGGGCAGCGTTATATTTCTCTGATAATAAAATGACCTAATACTCTATTTAGAAAACTAGAAATACTTTTCCCTTACTGTTTACAGATTTTAGAAATATCATGATAAGCAAACCCAGAGAGTTCAAAGCAATGATATAAAGGACAAGTGGATAAATAATGACCCAAGTTTGTTACGAAACATAGTGGAACTGTTGTATAGTTAATATAAACACAGATGACCTTTACTTTTGCTCATTTTCTTCGCTGAAACAGGAAACAGAAGATAATCTTTGTCAAACAGTAGAATCTTCCACTTTGCTTCTACTTTGGAACTCTGGGGCAGATTACCATGCTTGTTTGGGAGTATGACAATGCTACTTTCTTTTCCAAGCACATGCTGAAAAAATTATATGAGTTTGGAAGACAGAGAAGCAACTTTGGATAACTCAAGGATTGCACTCACTACACCGAAAAGCACCCACTCCCATTGCTCAAAAGGGAGGGGGTCTAAAACCATAACCACAATTCACGCTTATGTGGCTTGTATATAAAGCACTCAACAGAGCAAATGGATTTTCTATATCAGGAATTATTTGCTTTTTTTTAGCATGAAGGAATGGGAAGTTATTCTAGCTGTGAAAATTATGACTGTTACCCAGCAATCTGTTTCCTAAAGAGGTTGTATTGCCCTTCTGCTCTTGTACTCGTTCTTTTCCTTGTGCCGGCAACAAGGGATGAGGGAAACCATGGGACAGAAAACCAACCCTGAAAAGTTATTCTGGGAGACTGTAAGTTCTAACATTTAAGGCACTTCAGCTCCCTGATCTGTCTGGTCATACGTGCATGGGCACAGGATTTGGCATAAGATGCCAACGAACAGCTGGGGACAGGCAGGTAAGGGTGAGGAGCACAGGATCAGCTCCTCATTTTCTGCACAGACCTTTACTGGATTAAGGAAATTTTGAGGTTGACATCGGTGACTCATTGCACTATTACAAGTGTCAGGCCTCAGCCAAAAATTGGGTTCAAATAAGGTTTAAACCCAAAGCGTGTTTCAATCTTTATTCTGAAACTCTGGCAAAAAAACTACTAGAAGGGACACATAATTAGCTCCATTTTCACAAGACAGACAGTGGTTGGGAGATCTGTATTGCTTCATAAATTTCTTTTGATATACTTGATTACATGTACCAAAGTTAACTAGCAGAGACCCAGCACACAATCCAGTTTTCCACCACATGAGTCCAGTGCTTTAATATTAATTTTTCTCAGCAAGATGTAAAGAAGAAACATGGTTCTCTGCTAGTACTTTTTCTCAGTCTCATATTAAATCAGTGAAGCTCCTCCCCCAGGTGTGAAACCCTCCAACATAAGGGTGTAATAAGCCATTTTGCTTCCTAGATTGACAGAACTATGCATTAGGAAGGGAAATCCCCTTTTGGGTGCCCTTCAGAAATCCTAAAGCACAATGAAACAGAGACAATGGACTTGCTGTACTATGCCAGTACAGACCTCCCACCACTTCCTCTCTCCCACCACCAGCAAGGGTAAAACAATCCTACCCTTTCTAGAGGTGCCAGATATCTTGGAGAGCCTCATGATGTCAGAGAAAAAGTGGACAGGAAGACAACGTCCAGGCAGTGGGTGGAAGGCAGATCCGTGTGTGGGACTGGGAATTATGGCCCAAGGAGAGACACTGTTTTCTATACAGCAAGAGTCAGCAACTGACGTCTGTGATGTCTTCCTTGGGTGTCAGTTCAGTAAAGCAGATATCTAAATCATTTGGGGAGATCTAGTGAGCCCGGCCTTCAGGGTTATATTATCTGCATGTTATCCAAAATGGCACATTCTCAGCCCACTGGAGTCAGAAACAATGCAAGAGATGGGCACTGTGTGCCCATCTCAGCTCTGACCAGGAGTGAAAGCAATGCTGTCCCTGGGATTGGTGGTACCTTTTCCCACAAGTAGGAGTAAGTGGATCCAGAAAGTGCAGTTATTGTCTTTGTTCTGATATGAGCAGCATTGTACTGATATCTCATGCTACAGGTGCTGCACAAAGTCCTCTTGTTTTACTCCTGGTTGAACAGAGGTGTTTTCCTAGTTGCCTGTGTGTGTAATAGAGCTGCTTTGGCAAGTTGATTCAACTTTCATAAAAGAACACTGAGTTGTGAGAAGATTACTACTGCCCCACTCTTGTCACCATCAAAATAATTTCAACTATCTGCATGGGATACCAATGAATCCCTATTGGAACAGGGCAGGATGTTGACATGAGAAGGATAGGTCCAGTAGATTGGGGATCTGCTAAGACATGAAGTAGATGGCACTTTAAAGTGGAGGAAGCACTTCATCACAAGAATTCCTTGAATAACAACACGTACCAGTTTTCCTGGGTTATGCATTAGCAAATTTCCAGAAAAAAAACCACAAACAGCTCAGAGATAAATCAGTTCTTGATGGAATGGAAAACAACCCTGCATCATTTGGCTGTATTGACCATAGTGACACGTGGTCTTACAGTCATACCAAACAACAACAATTGGTCCCAGGACAGCAGAAACCCCCAAACAGGTAGTTTTGCCAGTAAGGATTTGGCCTTTCATAGGTAGATAGTGTGTTTCTCTTAACATTTTCAGTTTCACTAGATAATGGGAGAAGCACAGAAATGAAAACAAAAATCCCAGCTGAGCCTATGTGAAAATATGTTTCTTCATACATCCCACAGTGTTCAGTTTCTATTTGGTTGGTTGAAATCAAAGTGTTTAGATTGATTCCCTGAACTTAGCAAAACAAAGTAGAAAACACTATTTTTCTATGTTTTAAAAAAACATGCCTCAGGGTGGGGATGGAGCAATTTCAAAAACGTGGGTGTTTTATTTTGATGTTGAAGTAGGGGTCGAAATCCTTGGAAAGCATAGTGGTATTAGTAAGAGTTCAAAAATCAAAAATTGAGTCAGCTACTCCTTTGCCCATGTCCTCTATCCCCTTCTGTTTTGAAATTAGCTGGAGAAATCACAAACCCACAAAACCTGCTGTTGAGAATTTTGTAGTGGCATTCTGCTTTTTTACCAGATTTTATTTTAAATATTTTCTCCCAAACCACGGGTATGAGCTAGTTCTTTCTCTGCGTTGAAGACAGGACCCTCACTTAGTAAGAGGGCCGGGGGAGCCGGAGTTAAAAGAGGAGGCATCGGTCGCATCGGCTGTGCTGCTGCTGCTGTGCCGTGATGCAGCTCCGGTCATTTTGTAACAGTTCGTGTCCTGTGAGGGCTACAATAAAAACGCAAGCTGGGGGGAGGAGCGCTGTTCTTTGACCTGGGTGGAAATTTCCTACAAGTTGGTGCAACATCCTTAGCACTCTTAACAAAGATAAATGGCTATCAATTTTATGGGGTGCTTAGCTCCTACAGGCTCTGCAAAGTTCCCCTGTATTTGAGCCTTTACGGATTGCAGCTAGTGACCTTCCCACTTTCAGAGAAAAATGGAAAACCAACAGTATCCCAGTGAAATACATGAGTACAGTTCAAGGCATAAGTGCACATCACAGGCTTTGGGCTCGCAAAACTTTGGTGGGAAGGTGGATTTTGCAGTAAATGACTAAGCTCTAATGCTATACCAGCCTAATCAAGCCCAGCACAGGCATTTCAGAGTCCTGTGGGGCAGCTGCTCGCTGATGCATGTTCTGCTGCCATTGAACAAGACAGGATGGAACACAGCTATCATTTTGTACAACATATTGAGATCAGCAAAGCAACTACATGCCTTCTTCAGCAGGTAAATATCAGCTGAGGACTTACACTGAAGCAGAAACCCAAGCATTTTGCTAGCTCAGGAAAAGAGATTCAGATGGCCCTTAGACTTTGGGAAAAGTGCCCTGACAATAGTCTTGCAAATTTAAAGTTATTACTATGAAGATTTAGACCAAGGCAGAGGTCAACCCTCAAAGCCAAGCCAGGAAAATCCATAGATGGAGTTAGACAACATGTATATCACATTTATGTGAGGAGCCTTTCTTTGCTGTTCTGTGGTAGGTAACGAGAAAGTAACTGTGCTTGAATAGCTTGTAGTCAATGCTGATGCTCTACAGGAACCTGTATATTTTATTTTTGTCTTTATTGGGGAAAAATGTTCTCTTAAAAGGAGAGGGAGAGGAAGAGGAGGATAGAGAGAGGGAGAGGAAGGGGAGGATAGAGAGAGGGAGAAGGAGGGGAGAGAGAAGGAGAGAAGGAGAGAAGGAGAGGGAAGGGGAGGGGAGAGGAGGGGAG